>NW_027171442.1:7500-10000 GCF_036898095.1 Palaemon carinicauda
TAATAATAATAATAATAATAATAATAATTACAATTTTAATAATAATAATAATAATAATAATAATAATAATAATAATGATAATAATAATAATAATAATAATAATAATAATAATAATAATAATAATAATAATTTTGATAATAATAATAATAATAATAATAATAATAATAATAATAATAATAATAATAATAATTTTAATAATAATAATAATAATAATAATAATAATAATAATAATAATAATAATAATAATAATAATAATAATAATAATAGTAATAATTACAATTTTAATAATAATAATAATAATAATAATAATAATAATAATAATAATAATAATAATAATAATAATAACAATAATAATAATAATAATAATAATCTCTATCTATATACCAAGGCACTTCCCCCAATTTTGGGGGGTAGCCGACACCAACAATGAAACAAAACAAAAAGGGGACCTCTACTCTCTATGTTTCCTTCAGCCTAATCAGGGACTCAACCGAGTTCAGCTGGTACTGCTAGGGTGCCACAGCCCAACCTCCCACATTTCCACCACAGATGAAGCTTCATAATGCTGACTCCCCTTACTGCTGCTACCTCCGCGGTCATCTAAGGCCCCGGAGGAAGCAGCAGGGCCTACTGGAACTGCGTCACAATCGCTCGCCATTCATTCCTATTTCTAGCACGCTCTCTTGCCTCTCTCACATCTATCCTCCTATCACCCAGAGCTTTCTTCACACCATCCATCCACCCAAACCTCGGCCTTCCTCTTGTACTTCTCCCCTCAACTCTTGCATTCATCACCTTCTTTAGCAGACAACCATTTTCCATTCTCTCAACATGGCCAAACCACCTCAACACATTCATATCCACTCTAGCCGCTAACTCATTTCTTACACCCGTTCTCTCTCTCACCACTTCGTTCCTAACCCTATCTACTCGAGATACACCAGCCATACTTCTCAAGCACTTCATCTCAAACACATTCAATTTCTGTCTCTCCATCACTTTCATTCCCCACGACTCCGATCCATACATCACAGTTGGTACAATCACTTTCTCATATAGAACTCTCTTTACATTCATGCCCAACCCTCTATTTTTTACTACTCCCTTAACTGCCCCCAAAACTTTGCAACCTTCATTCACTCTCTGACGTACATCTGCTTCCACTCCACCATTTGCTGCAACAACAGACCCCAAGTACTTAAACTGATCCACCTCCTCAAGTAACTCTCCATTCAACATGACATTCAACCTTGCACCACCTTCCCTTCTCGTACATCTCATAACCTTACTCTTACCCACATTAACTCTCAACTTCCTTCTCTCACACACCCTTCCAAATTCTGTCACTAGTCGGTCAAGCTTCTCTTCTGTGTCTGCTACCAGTACAGTATCATCCGCAAACAGCAACTGATTTACCTCCCATTCATGTCATTCTCGCCTACCAGTTTTAATCCTCGTCCAAGCACTCGAGCATTCACCTCTCTCACCACTCCATCAACATACAAGTTAAACAACCACGGCGACATCACACATCCCTGTCTCAGCCCACTCTCACCGGAAACCAATCACTCACTTCATTTCCTATTCTAACACATGCTTTACTACCTTTGTATAAACTTTTCACTGCTTGCAACAACCTTCCACCAACTCCATATAACCTCATCACATCCCACATTGCTTCCCTATCAACTCTATCATATGCTTTCTCCAGATCCATAAACGCAACATACACCTCCTTACCTTTTGCTAAATATTTCTCGCATATCTGCCTAACTGTAAAAATCTGATTCATACAACCCCTACCTCTTCTAAAACCACCCTGTACTTCCAAGATTGCATTCTCTGTTTTATCCTTATTCCTATTAATCAGTACTCTACCATACACTTTTCCAACTACACTCAACAAACTAATACCTCTTGAATTACAACACTCATGCACATCTCCCTTACCCTTATATAGTGGTACAATACATGCACAAACCCAATCTACTGGTACCATTGACAACACAAAACACATATTAAACAATCTCACCAACCATTCAAGTACAGTCACACCCCCTTCCTTCAACATCTCAGCTTTCACACCGTCCATACCAGATGCTTTTCCTACTCTCGTTTCATCTAGTGCTCTCCTCACTTCCTCTATTGTTATCTCTTTCTCATTCTCATCTCCCATCACTGGCACCTCAACACCTGGAACAGCAGTTATATTTGCCTCCCTATTATCCTCAACATTCAGCAAACTTTCAAAA
This sequence comes from Palaemon carinicauda, assembly GCF_036898095.1. Lineage (NCBI taxonomy): Eukaryota > Metazoa > Arthropoda > Malacostraca > Decapoda > Palaemonidae > Palaemon > Palaemon carinicauda. Next base: position 9,753 of record NW_027171442.1, read on the forward strand.
TATTCCGCCCACCTTTTCCTTGCCTCCTCTCCTTTTAACAACCTTCCATTTCCATCTTTCACTGTCTCTTCAATTCTTGCGCCAGCCTTCCTTACTCTCTTCACTTCTTTCCAAAACTTCTTCTTATTCTCTTCATATGACTGACCCAATCCCTGACCCCACCTCAGGTCAGCTGCCCTCTTTGCCTCACGTACCTTGCGCTTTACTTCCACCTTTTTCTCTCTATATTTTTCATACTTCTCTATACT
>NW_027171445.1:5000-10000 GCF_036898095.1 Palaemon carinicauda
AGCGAGGCAGATTTGCACCGACTCGCAGCGGTGCCCTTTAAGCTCGGAAAAGTTTCCTGATCGCTGATTGGTTGGACAAGATCATTCTAACCAATCAGCGATCAGGAAACTTCTCCGAGCTAAAGGGGCACCGCTACGAGTCGGTGCAAATGCGTCTCATTAAAAAAAAATTGAGTATAGTTACCTCCGCCAACGAAGTTGAAAGGAGGTTATGTTTTACCCCCTGTTTGAGTGTGTGTGTCTGTGTGTGTTTGATTGTGAACAGCTTCCTGTCCACAATTTTCATGGCAGAGTAATGAAACTTGCAGGGATTAACTGTTATGTAAAAAGCTGGAAATGATTAGATTTTGGAAGGTCAAGGTCAAATATTAAGGTCACGGTCAAGTAAAATGTCGATAAATAAGCTGCCGCGGCGGAGGTCTGCGCTCTACTGAGTGCCCCTCTAGTGTTTTATTATAATTAAAATTATAACTATAATTAAAATTATAATCATAATTATAATTATAATTATTACCTAGCCTACTATATGTAATTCTAAATTATAAGTTAAAACTAATAATCAACTTGTTAAAAATCTGGGTGATTATGTTCATTATTAACTTGTTAATAACATGAATGATATTATTAACTAAGTTATCAATTATATGAATAATAATTAATTTGGTCCTAAAATGTTGATAATATCAAAATAATAATAATCAATTTGTTATTAAAATGTTGATATCAAAATAATAATTAATTTGTTATTAAAAAGTTAATAATATCAAAATAGTAATAACTAATGTGTTATTAAAATGTTGATAATATCAAAATAATAAAATTTATTAATTATCAAAATGTTGATTTTAAAATAATAATAATTAATTTGCTATCAAAATGTTTATTATATCAAAATAATCATAATTAATTTGTTATCAAAATGTTGATAATATAAAAATAATATTAATTAATTTGTTATCAAAATGTTGATAATATAAAAATAATATTAATTAATTTTTTATTGAAATGTTGATAATATTGAAATAATAATAACAATTGATTTGTTATTAAAATGTTGATAATATTGAAATAATAATAACAATTGATTTGTTATTAAAATATTTATAATATCAAAATAATAACAAAAAAAAATCTTATTAAACTGAAGATAATATTAAAATGATAATAATTAATTTATTAAAATTTTGATATCAAAATAATAACAAAAAATTTGTTATTAAAATGTTGACAATATCAAAATAATAATAATTAATTTATTATAATGTTGATATCAAAATGATAATAACTAATTTGTTATTAAAGTAAGTTAAAGTTAATGTCGTTTAGAACATAATTGTTATATTATTATTATTATTATTATTATTATTGTTGTTGTTGTTGTTGTTGTTGTCATTATTGTTGTTGTTGTTGTTGTTGTCATTATTATTATTATTATTGTCATTATTATTACTATTATTATTATTGTTATTATTATTATCATTGTTGTTATTGTTGTTGTTAATTTATTATTATTATCATTGTTGTTATTGTTGTTGTTAATTTATTATCATTAAAAAATAATTTGTTGTTAACAGGTTGATAATATTAATAATCAACTATTATTCGCACAGCTAATAACATTGATAATTAACTTGGCAATAGTAAGGTTGATAACATAATCAATTGAATAGTTAATTATACTTATTGAGCTTCATTCTTAAATTTTCTCATAAAACAGAAGAAATTTATGGATTATATAAATAGAAAATATGTTAATTATTACGATTTTGTAATGTATGAAAGAGAGAAATCTCTCTCTCTCTCTCTCTCTCTCTCTCTCTCTCTCTCTCTCTTATGGGTCTAGGGTTCGATCCTAAGTATGAGGAGATGCTGTAGAAGTCACAGGAGAGAGAGAGAGAGAGAGAGAGAGAGAGAGAGAGAGAGACTTCTTACACCAGACCAGTTGTGAAACTATTCCTAATATTTTAACAATTAGACAAATAATCATGAATAATTTCATTCACAATGATAAAAAAACTTTACTTGCCTGAGCAATATTAAAGAAAATAAACCAAATAAATAAATAAATGAATAAATAAATAGATAAATAAATAAATAAATGAATAAACAATCCCTCCAGTTCGGTCTAATGAATAAGCACTGATGTCAGAATTGGCGCCAACATGGCATTGTCGAATATCGTTAATTTCGTATTTATTTGATCAAATAAAACCATTTAACCTTTAAATCCTATTGGTAAAGTATGTAATCATCCTATTAAATAGCTTTATAATGGTGTGAAAATGTTAATTTAACTGGAAATTGGTAAAATATAAGATTATTTAAGGTCGAGTGTCATGGCTGTTTACTTTTTCGTTAATTTCGTATTTCTTTGATCAAATAAAACCATTTAACCTTTAAATCCTATTGGTAAAGTATGTAATCATCCTATTAAATAGCTTAATAATGGTGTGAAAATGTTAATTTAACTGGAAATTGGTAAAATATAAGATTATTTAAGGTCGAGTGTCATGGCTGTTTACTTTTTCGTTAATTTCGTATTTCTTTGATCAAATAAAACCATTTAACCTTTAAATCCTATTGGTAAAGTATGTAATCATCCTATTAAATAGCTTAATAATGGTGTGAAAATGTTAATTTAACTGGAAATTGGTAAAATATAAGATTATTTAAGGTCGAGTGTCATGGCTGGTGTTTATAAACATACTTCCTCTTTTAAGATCTGAAGATGACGTTGTGACCTTGTGTCGGTGCGCAGTTTGATGGACTTGGAATATCTCTCTCTCTCTCTCTCTCTCTCTCTCTCTCTCTCTCAGAGCAACATATGGTTGACGAAATATAAACTTCTTCCTGAAATTATTTTTATACATAAAAACTTTTAATGTTTGAAACAGGAAATATTGAGGTGAACTTATCTCAAAGAAAATGGATTATTAGTTAACAAAAATTAGAAATGGTGGAATCTAATGACTTAGAAAGATATAAACGAGAGTTTTCTTCTTTGTATATAAAGAGAATACTTACGTTTATATATACTTTCGTACAAAACACACACACACACACACACACACACACATACAGCTTCCGTTTAGCCTCCGTTTTCTATTGTTGAAGAGGTTCAAGGGGAGACTTAATTTTCCGTCTATTATGCAAAGGCTTTTCTGAGAATCGCTTTTTCATTACTAATTCAATTGACCTCCAAAGACAAGAGAATAACAGTTCCCCCCCCTCTCTCTCTCTCTCTCTCTCTCTAGCGTACCCGTCATATTATTTTACCAAGGCATGACTACTCCCTCTCTCCCATCTAAAGAGACAGGGAGAGCTTTTATTCGCTTCTCACAAGGGTATGACTACTTCTCTCTCTCTCTCTCTCTCTCTCTCTCTCTCTCTCTCTAGCGTACCCGTCATATTATTTTACCAAGGCATGACTACTCCCTCTCTCCCATCTAAAGAGACAGGGAGAGCTTTTATTCGCTTCTCACAAGGGTATGACTACTTCTCTCTCTCTCTCTCTCTCTCTCTCTCTCTCTCTCTCAATACCCGAGGGACGGGGAGAATGAGAGCGTTATATATATATATATATATATATAGCAAGACACTTGTTCTTTATCATACAGGTGAGATGTGTGTACATACAACAACAACAACACCAACAACAACAACAACAACAACAAATGCAGCCATTTCTAGTTCACTGCAGGATAAAGGCCTCAGACATATTCATGTTTGGGGTTTGGCCATTTCATCACCACCCTGGCCACTGCGGATCAGTGATGGTGGGAGACTTAAAAGTCTGATCGCTCGCAGCAAACCAACCTAGTATGGGTGACCCTGACTAGTACAGCTTTGGTGATCATGGCGATACACAAATCCTTTCACCACGTTAAGGTATCCCCACTTGAGGTTCGAGTCCCGCTCAAACTCGTTAGTTCCTTTGTTTACTGCAACCTCACCATCCTTATGAGCTAAGGATGGGGGGGGGGGTTTGGGGGAGCCTATAGGTCTACCTGCTGAGTCATCAGCAGCCATTGCCTGGCCCTCCTTGGTCCTAGCTTGGGTGGAGAGGGGGCTTGGACGCTGATCATATGTATATACGGTCAGTCTCTAGGGCATTGTCCTGCTCGATAGGGCAATGTCACTGTCCCTTGCCTCTGCCATTCATGAGCGACCTTTAAACCATTAAAATATGTCGATAATATAATACAGAATTGTCTATTGAGGATAGCAAAAGCTTTTGCAATTTTTGTTTATATTTTATTTTAATTGTTCTATACTTCTTATATTGTTTATCTCTTTCCTTACTTCCTTTCCTCACTGGGCTTTTTTTCCCTGTTGGACCTCTTGGGCTTATAGCATCTTGCTTTTCCAACTAGGGTTGTAACTTAGCTAATAATAATAATAATAATAATAATAATAATAATAATAATAATAATAATAATAATAATAATAAAAAGAGTAATAATAATAATAATAAAAAGAGTAATAATAATAATGATAAAAAGAGTAATAATAATAATAATAATGATAATAGTAATAATAATAATAATAAAAAGTGATAATAATAATGATAATAATAATAATAATAATGATAATAATAATAATAATAATAAAAAGAGTAATAATAATAATAATAATAATAATAATAACAATAATAATAATAATAATAATAATAATAATAATAATAATAATAATAAAAAGAGTAATAATAATAATAATAAAAAGAGTAATAATAATAATGATAATAGTAATAATAATAATAATAATAATAAAAATAGTAATAATAATAATAATAAAAAGAGTAATAATAATAATAATAATAATAATAATAATAATAACAATAATAATAATAATAATAATAATAATAATAATAATAATAATAATAAAAAGAGTAATAATAATAATAATAATAATAATAATAATAATAATAATAATAATAATAATAATAATAATAATAATTTGGACCATGGTACCAATTAACGCATATTAAAGAACATTTATGA
>NW_027171445.1:15000-17938 GCF_036898095.1 Palaemon carinicauda
GTGGGTGTAAGAAATATATTAGCAGCTACAGTGGATATGAATGTGTTGAGGTGGTTTGGCCATGTAGAGAGAATAGAAAATGCTCGTCTTCTGAACAAGGTGATGAATGCAGATTATAATCATTATGATTGCAGTAAATATTTTTATTATTATCGTTATTATAATAACAGGTGTAAGAAATGTATTAGCAGCTACAGTGCATAGGTGTTGAGGTGGTTTGGACACGTAGAGAAAATAGAAAATGCTTGTCTGCTGAAGGAGGTGATGAATGCAAGAGTTGATGGAAGAACTACAAGAGGAAGGCCAAGGTTTGGGTGGATGGATGGAATGAAGAAAGCTCTAGGAGTAAAGGCGATAGGAGGATATATGTGGGAGAGGCAAAAGAGCGTGCTAGAAATATGAATGAATAGCAAGCGAATGTGACGCAGTACCAATAGGCCCTGATGATTAACCGGTCGCCTTGGTGACCGCTGAGGTTGTAGCAGTAGGGGTTTAAGCATATGAAGCTTAATTTGTGTTGGTTGATGGGGTAAGTGGGCCGTGATACCCTAGCAGTACCAAACAAACACGGCTGAACCCTTCGTCAGGCTGGGAGGAGCGAAGAAGAGAAAAATACCCTATTGTTTTTTTGTTTTGTTTTTTATGGCTACACCCAAAATTGGGACACGTGGCCTTAGTAGATGGGTAAATTTTTATTTTCATTATCATAGCTATTAACATTATCATTATCATTTTTGAGAAAAGGGTAAATTTTTGTGTAGTTATTATCCCTGTATTAACATACGCATTGAACCATATACCTGGAATAAGAATCTTACTGTAGCAGTCTACAGACCTATCAAGCGTGAACTGAGTAGCGCACCAAATTCTGTAATGGCATCCATTAATAGATAGGGATATATATATATATATATTAGAAGGGGCTAGGGTACGATCCCAAGTATGAGGTAGAAGTTTATATATATATATATATATATATTAGAAGGGGCTAGGGTTCGATCCCAAGTATGAGGTAGAAATTTATATATATATATATATCTATATATATATATATATATACAAATGGCAGTCACTTTTTAAGCAAGGTCTGAGAGAGAGAGAGAGAGAGAGAGAGAGAGAGAGATATTAAGCTACAAAAATCACTTCTATATAATGCGGTCTTAAAATACTAATTGGCAACTATCTCAATGAAACATCGATGGGTGAAATTTAATTGATTTAATATTAATATACCGTAATTAATATCAAAATGTTTTTAGCTTCATTAAAGTCTTGATTAATTCAACATTGCGTGATTTTATGTTTAATAACCAAATTAATTACGGAAGGGAAATGGAATTATTAATGAGGTATTTAACTTAAAAGATTATATATATATATATATATATATGTATATATATATATATATATACATATATATATATATATATATACACACATATATATATATATATATAATATATTTACATATGACATCTGTTTTGATGTTTTTATTGTTTTTAAAATAATATATTGTTAATTTTTTCTCGTTTATTTATTTTCTTATTTCCTTTCCTCACTGGGCTATCTTTTCCTATTGGAGCCCTTGGGCTTATAGCATCTTTCTTTTCCAATTAGGCTTGTAGCTTGGCTAGTGATAAAACACACACACACATACACCACACATACACACACATATATATATATATATATATAGATATATATATATATATGTATATACATATATATATATATATATATATCACCAGCTGTTACTAGTCCACTGCAGTGTTATTCCCATCATTATTCTTTCTATAACTAGTTTATGTTCTAAGGTTTCGGTAAGGTTTCAAGTTTTTGATGCATAAGTTATTACTGGTAGGACAATCATTAAATACTTTTCATTTTAGAGAAGGTGGCGTTTTACATTTCATAATCTCATTTTGTTGACTATATATATATATATATATGGATAAATATCAACACAACATCGTGTTCAAATAGAAACAAATTTCTACCGCATACTTGGGATCGAACGCTGGCCCCTTCTAATGAAAGGCCAGGTCGAAACCAACATATATATATATATATATGTATGTATATATATATATATATAGTGGTATATATATATATATATACATATATACATATATATATATATATTATACAGTATACACACGCACATATATATATATATAATATCATACTCCTAATATCTGTTTGAGCGTGTTTACGTGTATGTGTATGTGTATGTGCATATGTATGTGTATTTCCCGAGTTTATTCATGAAACAGGTTTCTAATAATTGAACCCTCTTGCGATGACTCAACGAACGTTCGCCAAAATAAAACCTTTTGAAATGATTAACGCAATATTTACCTCTTCCGTTTCCGTGCAATCACTTTCTCCCGACCGTTGCGAAACGGATTCCTTGACCTGACCTCCGCATGACCTCAGCAATACAAGAAGAGTTAATTTAGCGTCTCGGCAACTGCTTAAAAGATGACGAATCGCGAAATTAACCAGCGCGTGAATTTTAACAACTTTCTTTCCTGACCCGGGAAGGAATTGGCCTAGTTTGGGCGGGTAGATGATTACATCATGGGGACGCTAATCTCGTTAAATAGCTATGATTCATGCGGTCATTTTCGGAGAGAGAGAGAGAGAGAGAGAGAGAGAGAGAGAGAGAGAATTTAGGCCACTGCAGTCTTTTCTCTCCTTCATCTCCTCCTTCAGAAGGAGTCTAGCCTCCTAGGGCAGGTTACATCGACCCGTGTGGCCACACCTTCGTGGAGGACGGCGGGGAATCTTGAGAGAGAGAGAGAGAGAGAGAGAGAGAGAGAGAGTTACAAACAGCTTAACGTCATGCTGTTTGCTTTTCTTCTTTTTTTTTACGTAGGTTTTAGTGTCAGTTTTTTATTTATATTTTAGGACTACTTCATCAAGTGGCTTCTTGTTT
>NW_027171446.1:0-10000 GCF_036898095.1 Palaemon carinicauda
TCCTGTTTTGCCAAATAGGGTTGTAGCTTAGCAAGTAATAATAATAATAATAATAATAATAATAATAATAATAATAATAATAATAATATTTCACCGTCTCGCAGAACTTTGAGAAAAATGCTTGATGGCAGAATTTGACTGGTGGTTTGTGTTTGTATGTGCGTGTCTATGTTTGTTTTTCTTTTATGCCTGTCAACCGAAGTAAAAAGGCAGTGTCACATATTAAATGTTTTTAAAGGTCGCTCATGAATGGCAGATGCAAGGGACAGTAACATAGTGACAATTCTCCAGCAGTATAATGCTCTAGAGACTGACTATATATCGATATGATGAGCACCCGAGCCTCCTCTCCACCCAAGTTAGGACCAGGGAGGGCCAGGGAATGGCTATTGATGTCTAAGCAGGTAGACATATAGGTTCCCCCAAACCTCCGATCCTTAGAACACAAGGAGGGTGAGGTTGCAGATACTACAAGAAACTAACGAGTTTGAGCGGAGCTTGATCTCTGGTCCAGCATAACGCCAGGCAGGGACGTTTCCAATAGGCCAGCAGTACCCTGTTGTTATTATTATTATTATTATTATTATTATTATTATTATTATTATTTCTAGCTAAGCAACATCCCTAATTGGAAAAGCAGGATGCTATAACCTCAGTGGCATGTGGAACTCTTGCTGGTTCATAATTGCTATAATCTGACATCACCTTTTTTTGGAAAAGTTACTTTCATTTCTTTTTTTCCACTTTTTGTAATTCTAAGTCATATATATATATATATATATATATATATATATATATATATATATATATATATATATATATATAATATCCTTGAGCAAATGTCTCAATTTTTCAAATAAATAACGTGATCCGGTGTGTGTGTATATATATATATATATATATATATATATATATATATATATATATATATATATATATATATATATATATATATATATATATATATATATATATATATATATATATGTATGTATGTATATATACAGTATACAATATATATATTTCAGCTTTAATTTGTTAATGCAACACACAAACTCTGTAGATGCACTCTACATGGATCGGCAAATCAATTATCAGTGCTCGGCACTGAAATCAATTCATAATCCTTGGAAATTTGCAAAAAACACCTTTTAATACAATAACGAAAAGGTTTCCACGGATCAACCAGGTAATCGGTGGTGGTTTTTTTTTTTTTTTTTTTTTTTTTTTTTTTTTTTTTTTTTTTTTTATAGCAGCTAACAAACCACACGTTGAATGTTGGAAGCTTATGGATTAGTTACATTTCATGCCTGCCGTGGCACACTGATGTTTGATGGGTAAATTAAGGGATGATTGGTGGATAAATTAAGTGATGGTTGAATGGCAAATGAAGGGATGGTTGATGGGAAAATTAATTCATGATTAATGGGTAAATTAAGTGATGATTGATGGGTAGGCAAAGTGATGATTGATGGGTAAATTAAGGGATGATTGGTGGGTAAATTAAGGGATGATTGGTGGATAAATTAAGTGATGGTTGAATGGCAAATGAAGGGATGGTTGATGGGAAAATTAATTCATGATTAATGGGTAAATTAAGTGATGATTGATGGGTAGGCAAAGTGATGATTGATGGGTAAATTAAGGGATGATTGGTGGGTAAATTAAGTAATGGTTGATGGGTATATTAAGTGATGGTTGATGGGTAAATTAAGTGATGATTAATGGGTAAATTAAATGATGATCGATCGGTAAACTAATTGATGGTTGATGGGTAAATTAAGTGATGATTGATGGATAAATTAAGTGATGGTTGATGGGTGAATTGAGTGATGATTAATGGATAAATGAAGTGATGATTAATGCATAAATTAAGGGATGATTGATGGGTAAATTAAGGAATGGTTGATGGGTAAATTAAATGATGGTTGATGGGTAAATTAAGTGGTGGTTGATGGGTAAATTAAGTGATGGTTAATAGATAAATTAAGTGATGGTTGATGGGTGCATTAGTTGATGATTAATGCATAAATTAAGTGATGATTGATGGGTGAATTAGTTGATGATTGATGGGTAAATTAAGGGATGATTAATGGATAAATTAAGTGATGATTGATGGGTAAATTAAGTGATGGTTGATGGGTAAATGAAGGGATGATTGATGGGTAAATTTAAGTGATGATTGATAGGTAAATTAAGTGATGATTAATGGGTAAATTAAGTCATGGTTGATGGGTAAATTAATTGATTGATGGGCAAATTAAGAGATGATTGATAGGTAAGTTAAGTGACGGTTGAAGGGTAAATTAACAATATTGGAGATGGGTATCGGACGTACTCTGTTCTCAGATGATTTAGATGGTTATTGTCTGTTCTCAATTTGCTTGTGATTGTATTTATCTCTGTTTAGAGGAAAACTGGTATGTTGTAGTTATATATATATATATATATATATATATATATATATATATATATATATATATATATGTATATATATATATATTTGTTTATCTATTTATTTATTTTTATATATGCATACATGTATATATATATATATATATATATATATATATATATATATATATATATATATATATATATATATATATATATATATATATATGTCTGTATATATATTTATATATATATATATGTATGTATATATGTAATATATTTATATATACACACATATATATATATATATATATATATATATTTATACATAATATATATATATATATATATATATATATATATATATATATATATATATAGAGAGAGAGAGAGAGAGAGAGAGAGAGAGAGAGAGAGAGAGAGAGAGAGAGAGAGAGAGAGAGAGAGAGAGAGAGAGAGAGGGGATTTCGAAATTTATTTTGAGGGTTATTCAAAGACTTATTTTTCTTTATACAATATTTTTGTGAAACCAGACGTATGAAAAATCACAGTTATATTATATATGCTCCTATTTTCAAATACCACATTTGGTCATAGAAAACATAACAAAAACATTACAAGTTTTCCCTGTATTTTATGTAAAAGATTAAAAAGACTTTGCCTCGTATATTCATGAAAAAAATGGATTTGGCTAAGATAATTTTTTTTTCTTTTTTTTTCTCTCTCAATGTTTACCTTTTCAGTTTTCCCGAATAGCGGAGTTTTTTTTCGGCACAGCGTATTTTTCTTCCGGTTTTTGTGCACGAGTGTTAAAAAAGACTAATCTCTCTCTCTCTCTCTCTCTCTCTCTCTCTCTCTCTCTCTCTCTCTCTCTCTCTCTCTCTCTCTCTCTAAGAGCAAATGGAGTCTCCCCGTATGGAATAAAAAGTCTTTGAGACATCCAAAATCCTTGTAACACACACTCTCTCTCTCTCTCTCTCTCTCTCTCTCTCTCTCTCTCTCTCTCTCTCTCTCTCTCTCTCTCTCTCTCTCTCATTGGAGGTGTTTGGTGTATGATTGTGTTACCTCTCTCTCTCTCTCTCTCTCTCTCTCTCTCTCTCTCTCTCTCTCTCTCTCTCTCTCTCTCATTGTGTGGTAATATCACTATTAATTTTTGTTTGGTGTATAATTGGGTGACTCTCTCTCTCTCTCTCTCTCTCTCTCTCTCTCTCTCTCTCTCTCTCTCTCTCTCTCTCTCTCTCTGATTGGAGGCAATATCACTAATTTTTGTTTGATGTATAATTATGTGACTGCTCTCTCTCTCTCTCTCTCTCTCTCTCTCTCTCTCTCTCTCTCTCTCTCTCTCTCTCTCTCTCTCTCTCTCTCTCATTGGAGGTAGCCTAATATCACTAATTTTTGTTTGATGTATAATTGTGTGACTGCTCTCTCTCTCTCTCTCTCTCTCTCTCTCTCTCTCTCTCTCTCTCTCTCTCTCTCTCTCTCTCTCTCTCTCTCTCTCTCTCTCTCTCTCTCTCTCTCTCTCTCTCATTGGATGTAATATCACTAATTTTTGTTTGGTGTATAATTGTACGACTGCTCTCTCTCTCTCTCTCTCTCTCTCTCTCTCTCTCTCTCTCTCTCTCTCTCTCTCTCTCTCTCTCTCTCTCTCTCTCTCTCTCATTGGAGGTAATATCACTATTAATTTTTGTTTGGTGTATAATTATGCACTGGACTCTCTCTCTCTCTCTCTCTCTCTCTCTCTCTCTCTCTCTAGATAGATAGATAGATAGATAGATAGATAGATAGATAGCAGCAGCTACAAATTAATAATCATTATTATTATTATTATTATTATTATTATTATTATTATTATTATTATTATTGATAAATGTAGCTCGACTTTGCAGGACATATAATGAGAATGACAGACAATAGATGGACATTAAGAATAACAGAATGGGTCTCTAGAGATTGCAAATGAAGTAGGGGAAGGAAGAGAAGACGCTGGATTAACGAAGTGAGAAAACCTGTGGGGTATAGACAGGCATGTGAGGACCATAAACAGACGCATGTGGAAGGACATGTCTGAGGCCTTTGTCCTGCAGTGGACTATAATGGCTGATGATATATATATATATATATATATATATATATATATATATATATATATATATATATATATATATATATATATATATGATAAATTTTGCACATTTAGACGTGTTTTTCATATTCAAATTAGCCATATATATTTTTGATACATTAATGTCTGGATTCTATTAACGACCTCGGGATCAGAGCCCCAGGCGAAATCACACAAAGACAAGAGCTTGTGACTGGCCGGGAATCGAACCCTGGTCGGCAAGCTTGTATAGACGGTGACTAAACCACTTGGCCACGAAGAAAGTGGTTTAGTCACTGTCTATACAAGCTTGCCGACCAGGGTTCGATTCCCGGCCGGTCACAAGCTCTTGTCTTAGTGTGATTTCGCCTGGGGCTCTGATCCCGAGGTCGTTAATAGAATCCAGACATTAATGTATCAAAAATATATATGGCTAATTTGAATATGAAAAACACGTCTAAATGTGCAAAATTATATATATATATATATATATATATATATATATATATATATATATATATATATATATATATATGCAAAAGAAGCAGGGAAAGTAAGAGAAGATGATGGATTGACGAACTAAGAAAGTTTGCGGGTATAGACTGCCGTAGAAAGACCATAAGCAGACGCAAGTGGAAGGACATGTCTGAGGCCTTTGTCCTTCAGTGGACTAGTAATGGCTGATGATATATATATATATATATATATATATATATATATATATATATATATATATATATATATACTGTATATATATATATATATGTATATATATATCATCAGCCATTACTAGTCCACTGCAGGACAAAGGCCTCAGACATATCCTTCTACTTGCGTCTGTTTTTGGTCTTTTTACGGCAGTCTATACCCGCAAACTTTCTTAGCTCGTCAATCCATCATCTTCTCTTACTTTCCCTGCTGCTTTTGCATTCTCTAGGGACCCATTCTGTTATTCTTAACGCCCATCTATTATCTGACATTCTCATTATATATCCTGCCCACGTCCATTTTTTTTACATATTGTTAGAATATCCTCTACTTTAGTTTGCTCACGTATCCATGTTGCTCTTTTCTGTCTCTTAGTGTTATTCCCATCATTATTATTTCCAAAGCTCTTTGAATTGTAAAGGGCCTCGGTTAGATTTCGCCAATAGTCTCTATTTTGAACGCTTGGTGAACTAATTTCTCTTGGGGAATGCGAAGAGCATGCCCAAACCATCTCCATCTACCCCTCATTATGATCTCATCCACACGTGACACTCGAGTAATCTCTATATATATATATATATATATATATATATATATATATATATATATATATATATATATATATATATATATATATATATATATATATATATATATATATATATATATATAGTTTGCGTGTCTATATGTATGTATATAAAGGAGAGAGAGAGAGAGAGAGAGAGAGAGAGAGAGAGAGAGAGAGAGAGAGAGAGAGAGAGAGGCCTATAGTATAGCCCATATATGTATAGGCTTACAGTGTAGGCTATTATGTATAGGCCTACATTATAGCTCATCTTTGAATAGGCCTATGAGTATCTATGTATAGTCTACAGTATAGCCCTTCTATGCATAGAACTACAGTATAGCATCTATACGTATAGACCTACAACATAGCCAATATTTGTATAGGCCTACTGTATATTTATATGCAATGCACCTTTGCCTTTTATTGCATCAAAATGTTTCCGGTTTAAGAGCGTTTATCGAAGGAATTTAGGCCCAGCATTAAAATCTTTATTGCACGTAGAACAAAATACTTTTTCCCTTGAGAGCCATAGTAACTTGATATTGCGTATGCAACAAGCTGCAATTATCCCTTAAGCAACAAAGTTAAGCATTTCATATATGGATAATAAAGATTTCTGTTTGTAGGTTTGCTTATTCTGACATATAACTTCACAGAACAAATATAACTTTATACACAAAACCAACTTATTGTATATCAGGGGAGAATAGAAAACGGGAGTCTTTACTCCAAAGTTTAGATCAAGGGAGAATAGAAAACGGGAGTTTTTACTCCTTCAAAGTTGCTGAAGGACATTCCATTCAACTTTACCATTATTTATGTATATATAAAATCATATTATGAAAGGATTAAATAAAAATATCGTATTCTACATTAATGTTTTTTATTGAGGTAATTGTTTCATTATGAAAATTTAAAGCATTGTTATAAACTGGTATTTACTTTTACAAAGAAATGTAGACGTAGTATGAGAGATGCCAGATATAGCTATTTGGGACAAAAAAGAAATAAAAAAAAAAAAACGGTTTACCGCGGAAAATTTTCCTCTTCAAAATTATTTATCGAAAAGATTATTTGATGTAAATTTTTACATGATTTATTTTTTCACAATATTCGGGTGTTTTTCTTTTTTTGTAGAAATTTCTATCGAGCTACCCGTTATATAGAAGTGGTCTTCCGTTGTTTAATCAGAGCTTGACTGGACTCCGTTCGAAGCTGAGCAGACGAATTTATCTAGTATAGAAGAATGAGTCCTGACCGACTCCCAGCCTCTCCCTTTCTTCCATGGTCGTCTTTGAGTTCGCTTTCGAGAGCTTCATCTTCATCCTGTCCGTCCTTCTGTGTTATGAGATGCCAGACGTATGATGGCCGTTGCCTGCCTTAGGCCGATCTAACATCCTCGTTCCTGAAGGGTTCTGAAGAATTCCGGGAGTCTATGGAGAGATTTTCGTTCTGCCTTTCTTCCGTGGTCGTCTTCGAGTGCGCTTTCGAGAGCTTCATCTTCATCCTGTCCGTCCTTCTGTGTTATGAGATGCCAGACGTATGATGGCCGTTGCCTGCCTTAGGCCGATCTAACATCGGTTTCTGAATAATTCCGGTAGTCTATGGATAGATTTTCGTTGATTGGGATGTAGAAGAAGGCGAAGATGATTGCTCTTACAGCGACTGAAGTCTCGCAAGTCTGAAGAATGCCATTCCTAAAAGGATTCAGGCTTGGAGAGGTTTTTCGATCCTTTTCCTGAATCCTTTCAGGAATGGCGTTCTTCAGACTTGCGA
Source organism: Palaemon carinicauda (assembly GCF_036898095.1). Classification (NCBI taxonomy): domain Eukaryota; kingdom Metazoa; phylum Arthropoda; class Malacostraca; order Decapoda; family Palaemonidae; genus Palaemon; species Palaemon carinicauda. The sequence goes on from NW_027171446.1 coordinate 7,548, forward strand.
GTCTTCAGTCGCTGTAAGAGCAATCATCTTCGCCTTTTTCTTCAACCCAATCAACGAAAATCTCTTCATCGACTCTCGGAATTCTTCAGAAATCTCGGAGGAGATGATTAATATGTTCAATGTAGCTCTAATAAAATACTAATTTGAGAAAATCGTCTTTACTTCTCCTTTATGTTATCCTATTGTAAATGATTTTAGAAGCCTATTGTAGTAGACATAGGCCTAAAATAGATAGTTTTGTGATAATTTCTGTCGATTTGGTGGTATTCAAAATAGGAATCATGAAAAATTAACGATCGCAAATCCGGCTGCGGGATTCCTGCTTCATTTCCAAGACATTCCGAAAACTGCCCGAGCTCCGAGATCCGTGTTGTTCTTTAAAGACATTCTTGGCTTCTCCCTGAGTGTCTCCAGATCAAGTTGCATTTTTTTTTTTTCAAAATAGACCTAAAACAATGTAGAGGAAAGTTATTAACAAAAATGTGTAGTAATACCAGTTATTTGTGTTGTATTTATTGTGGAATGGCTTTGAGTACCAAAGTTTATTTTGTGGTTACTAATCAGAACAATTTGGGATATTGTGTATGCTGTAATTGTTCCGCTATGGAACCGAACAGGGACGCTTTGATGAAAGTAAAGAAGAACGGTTACCCAGGACCAGGAACCGTTAAGGATCTCGTCGAGAAATTTGAAAAAACTGGAAAAATGGAGAAACCAAAACGAAATGTTTCATTAGGAAACGAAGGACAAGTGAAGACTCGTATAATGCAATATGAAGAAAGGATAAAAGGTAACGGAACACAGAAGAAGGATTCTGTTGGAATTAGAATAAATCCAGCCAGGGAGGCCAAAGAAGTGGCCCTAGCTAGAATTGTTGAAATTCATAAGTTTGAAATGTCCGAAAATGGATACCAAGAAAGGATAAAAGGTAAAGGAAAACCGAAGGATTCTCTTGAAATTAGAAGGAATCCAACTACGGAGGCCATAAAAGTGGCCTTAGCTAGGATTGTTGAAATACCTAAGTTTGAAAAGTCCTACCAAGCTGCAAGGGTAGCCCAAATCCGAAAATTTGAAAATATGTTAAGAGAAACGATGACAGAAAATAGCCCAGGAACAGAAGCAGATTCTGGTATTTTTGTGGTGATTATGGAGCAACTATGATGGGAGAGATACTGGCACGGAATCAGAGAACTTATCTTAGAAGGGAAGCGAAAGATAGAGCCATATTAAGGATCAGACGAATTGCAATGGATGAAGTCTCTCCAGACAAGAGAGGCTTAGTATACGATCTTATTCAGCTCTGGGAAGAGGCTCTGAAAGGCGAGAAAATAGACAAGAAAAAGAAGATTGTTATTGAAGTGATAGAAGAAGGGATCGTAAAAAGGAACATCGAGTATCTCGAAAATATAATACGAGGAAACATACAGGAAGACGATCTTCGTGGACAATCTCGGGACTTCAGAAACCAACTTAGGAGGGTCGCTAAAGATATAGCCTCGGCACAGATAAGAAAAAGAGTGGAAGAGGAAATGGCCTCTGAGAAAAGAGGCGTAGTTTATGATCTTACTAAACGATATGAAACCGCATTAAAAGGAGACAAAATTGAAGCGAAAAATGAATATCAAGAGGCAAGAAAAAGCCAGACATTAGAAAACCTTATCGAGTGTTTTGAAAATAGGTTACAAGAAAAAACAGAGACTGAAGGCGATCTTCTTGGGCAATCTACAGACTTCAGGGAAAATCTTAACAGGAAGGCTAAGGATATCGCTTTAGCCAGGATAAGTCAAATAATACAAGAGTGGTTATCAGAAGAACAAAATGAAAACGTCTGGAAAAGTGAAAACATTGATGATAAAACAGAAATTGAAGGCGATCTTCTGGGGCAATCTCCAGACTTCAGGGAAAATCTTAACAGGAAGGCTAAGGATATCGCTTTAGCCAGGATAAGTCAAATAATACAAGAGTGGTTATCAGAAGAACAAAATGAAAAAGGCTACCAAGAATCAAATAGCCCTGGAACAAAAGCTGATTCTGCCAGTAAAAGTGGTGAATATCCAGAAATTATGATGATGAACGGAATAATGAAGAGAAAGCATCTTAGGAGAGAAGCAAAAGATGTGGCCCTAATAAGGATCAGACAGATTGCACAGGAGGAAATCTCACAGCAAAAAGGCGACAAAGTATACGCTCTTATTAAACTGAGGGAAGAGGCTCTGAAACACGAGAAAACGGATAAGAGACAGGAGGTTAACCTTGAAGAAATAGAAGAAGGAATCGTAGAAAGGGGTATCCAGTATTTTGAAAACCTCATTAGAGGAATTATTGTATCAGACTGTTGTCAGGCCATCGAATGGGGTCTTCAAGGAGTGGGAGCACATGAGGAACTATCGGAACAAAATGAAAACGTCTGGAAAAGTGAAAACATTAAAAAGGAACTTCAAGACTATCAAGAA
>NW_027171447.1:15000-17895 GCF_036898095.1 Palaemon carinicauda
CCCTTGCCTAAACCCTTCATTTGTCCTTACAGGTATTCCCACATTACTCGCCCTAAACACTCCTATCTACTACATTATCAGCTACCCTCATTGGTCCTCTCAAAATTGCGTCCTTATAACTACCAAATTCTATTACACTTTCTTCCATTCCAGTTCTTACACTCACAGATTTACTTTCTTTCATGCACCTATCTAACTCATAATCCTCAACTATCTCTAGTATATCATCCCATGTCAATCTCTCTTGCGTCCACCTCATTTTCTCTTTGCGTTTCAAATTAATAAATTCACACACATTCTCAGGTACTGTTGCCAAAAACTTCCTCATTAACTCCTTATTCTCATTTATACCTTCATCCCCATACTTCTTCCTAGCTAAAGTTTCCAACCTACATACGTACATTGATATAGCTTCTCCTGCATTCATCCTTGCCTCATCAAAATCATTCTTACGCATATACTTAACACTCCCTTTCATACGTTTTACCTGCTCAATTATTCTCGTTTTCACACTTTCATAATCAACGTCCCCTACACTCATTATCACTCCATACATCGTCAACAAATACCCAGTCAAATATTCTCCTAACTCCCTAGCCCAAACTCTTTTACTATCACCATACTTATCCTGACAATACCTCTCATACTCCTTGAAAAAATCATTTACATCCCTACTGCTATGCTCATTGAACCTTTCACACCGAGGTACCTCTCTCATAAACACAGTCTTACACACATCACGTTCATTCTCACTGCTATCATCACTGTCTACTCCCTTGTTACCTTCTTCCTCATTCGAATATAATGAATCCACTTCCACACTTAAATTCCTATCCTTAACCATTCCTTTCTTACCCTTTTTCTTACTTACCACTTTCACCCATTCACGATCGTCCTTGCTATCAGCCTGATACTTTTTCTTCCCTTTCTTCACATCACTTTTACCTTTCCTTTCATCTTTCCTCTCCCCTTTCTGTTCATCCTTACTATGCCTAATTCCCTTATCTTCAATATCACCATCACTATTACTACTATCACTATCACTTCCTTTCCCATTATCACCTACCTTAACCTTCTCTTTCACTACCAACCCATTACCCGAAGCTGAGGACACTCCTCCGACTGCACCTTCACCCATTATAGTTTTCATCATCCCCATGACTTGCCCCATCATATCTTCCATTCGTTTCTCTATTCGTTCTTCATTCTCTCGCATCCTCATCTCAACACATTCTTCCACTCTCTCTACTGTCCCCTTTAACTCCCTAAGCTCCTTCTGCATCGCCGCATTCTCCCAGTTCAACCTCTCATTCTCTATTAGCAACCTCTCCTCACGCTCCTTACTCAGCCGCAATTCCTCCTCCAAAGCCTTTAATTTACCTTCCATTTTTCATCAACCTTATATCTAAATTCTGTCCTTCGTCCAACAGTCCGGCTTCCTATCCCACCTCGGCAGTCCCTGTTCGGGCGCCAAAATAATGTGGCGGGATGTTGCAAAACAAGCCCCACACCCTGAATCACACTTACTGACAATGGTCTCCACAAAACAAACTTTCCCCTTACGTAATCTACAACCAGACTCTTGGACAAAAGGACAAAACAAAACAAAACATAACCTTAAATCTATAATTCTTAAACCTTAAAATAAATCATAAACCATCAACATTCAAAATAAATACTTTAAACCAATCAAAACTTAACACTTTAAACTAATCAAAACTTAACACTATAAGATAAATAAAACTAAATATATAATTAACAAAAAAACCTTTCCGCAATCCAATAAATCCTAACGAAACTTAAAACTAACCGCAACCCAAACATGAAAACACAAAACACATATATTACGAGTTCAACACCAAAATTTGTATGCTCATATATATTATTTGCAACACAGTCGTTCACAAACTGCCGAACTGTCTTTCACGGCACAACCCTCAATCTGTGATTAACAGGTTAAACTGTATGGCAAGTTGCCACCACTGCCTCCCTAATCGGGGTCGTAATCATCATCGTCATCATCCTTATCATCATTATCATCATCAATAGCAGCAATCAAAGTAAACAGGCCAGGTCATCGACAATCGTTAATCCAAAAAAAAGCAGTCTAAATATGATCAGTTCCAGGCCAGGTCATCAACAGTAATCCACTTTCTAGAAATTTAGTCACTCCAAAGGAGGAATCGCAGCCTGCCAAAATAAAAAAGAAAAACACTTACGAACACTTCTAGCTAACTGAACTATCGCACTATAATCAAAGATAAATAATAAATTGTCCCTATCATTCACAATCACGACAAGCAAAGATAAACAAAACTGTACTTACTTTGAAAATCAAAAAACACTTCCACGCTGGTCGAAAAAATATATATATAATCCAGCTCTCACACAACTGCCTTATGCTGCAGTCAAATAAAAAAGCATTCGCTCCGAAACATTCACCACTGTCGTAACCTAACTAAAACATGTAAACAAACAATCTCATTTATACCAACAGTCTTTCTCACCACAAACGATCGTTAACCTAACTACTTTCGCTCGCTAACACAATCTCTCTCTCTCTCTCTCTCTCTCTCTCTCTCTCTCTCTCTCTCTCTCTCTCTCTCTCAGGATTTGGCAAAAACAAAAATAAAATAAAGCAAAAATAAATCCTCCACATTATTATTATTATTATTATTATTATTATTAAAATTGTAATTATTATTATTATTATTAATAATATTATTAAAATTATTATTATTATTATTATTATTATTATTATTATTATTATTAAAATTATTATTATTATTATTATTATTATTATTATTATTATTATTATTATTATTATTATTATTATTATTATTATTATTATTAATATTATTAAAATTATTATTATTATTATTATTATTATTATTT
>NW_027171449.1:0-77500 GCF_036898095.1 Palaemon carinicauda
GCACAGGAGTTTGCCCTTAGGGCAGAAGTCCAGTCCATGTTGGAGAAGAATGCTCTCCAGGAGGTCCTCGACGGGTCCCCAGGCTTCTGCAGCCGACTCTTTCTTGTGAAAAAGACGTCTGGAGGCCAGTCATCGACCTCTCGGCCCTGAACAGGTTTGTCGAACAGACACCTTTCAGGATTAAGACGGCCGACACAGTCAGACAAGCGATAAAACCTCTGGACTCTAGATCTGAAGGACGCATACTTCCAGATCCCAATTCATAAGTCTTCCAGGAAGTATCTGAGATTCATGTTCAATCGGAAGCATTACCAGTTCAGGGTGCTGTGTTGTGGTCTTTCCACAGCACCCCAGGTATTCACGAGAGTATTCGCCCTAGTATCATCTTGGGCTCACAGAGTCTGCATCCGTCTCCTAAGATACTTGGACGACTGTCTGATTCTGGCAGACTCGGAGGCGGCCCTTCTCCGCCACCGAGACGAGCTTCTAAGGTTTTGCCAGGATCTGGGGATCGTGGTAAACCTCGAGAAGTCTCAACTGCTCCCCTCTCAAGAACTGGTATACCTAGGCATGCAATTAGACAACCTAAGGCACAAAGCGTTTCCATCAGACGAAAGGATCCAGAGACTGAGGGAGATAGCACAGGTCTTCCTCAGTCGGGAAGAGCTCCCGGCGCAGGATTGGCTTCGCCTTCTCGGTCACCTCTCTTCCCTGACTCGACTGGTCCCCAACAGTCGCCTCAGGATGAGATCCCTCCAGTGGCGACTAAAATCCCAGTGGAAACAGCACTCCGATTCCTGGGATCACCTAGTCCGCATAGGGCTAGAGGAACAGTCGGACCTCAGGTGGCGGCTGGCGGAGCTGAACCTCTGCAAAGGGGTCGATCTTCTCATCTCTCCCCCGGAATTGATGCTGTTTTCGGACGCATCAAAAGAAGGGTGGGGGACGCTTACGCGTTTCCTCCGTTCTGTCTGATGAGAAAAGTCCTCAACCAGGTACGAGCAAGCAACAATTTGCAAATGACCCTCATAGCTCCGCTATGGCATCACGCAGAATGGTTCCCAGACCTTCTGCATCTCCTCACGGAGATCCCGAGGGAGCTTCCTCCTCAAACAACCACATGCCAACATCTTTCACAGAGCCGTAGCCTCGCTTCGACTTCACGCCTGGAGACTATCCAGCACCTCCTCACACAGAGAGGCTTTTCACAACCGGTTGCGAAAAGAATGGCTGGCCACCTCAGGAGATCCACAGTGGCAGTCTACTAGGCGAAGTGGTCAGTTTTCTGTGGTTGGTGTCGTGGAAGGGGTATCTCTCCCCTCGATGCCTCTGTTCCAACCATAGTGGAGTTTCTTGTATACCTTTGGGAAGAAAAGCTTCTCTCGGTCTCGGCAGCCTTAAGTCTCGCCTTTAGACTGAAAGGAGTCTATATTTCCTCCTCGTTGGAACTTTCTTTGCTCATACGCAGTTACGAGCTTACTTGCCCCCAGGCAGAGCTAAGACTTCCCCCTCGGAACGTGGTTCGGGTCCTCAGGTCTCTGAAGGGCTTCCCCTATGAACCACTACGCCAGGCCTCAGATCGCAACCTCACATGGAAGACGGTGTTCCTGCTCGCTTTGACTTCGGCCAAGAGAGTCAGCGAACTTCATGGTCTATCTGCTGATGTCTCCCACTCTAGGAGATGGGGGGGAAGTAGTCCTCAACTTCGTCCCTGAGTTTGTAGCTAAGACTCAAAATCCGGGTGTGCCGGACTCCAGGTTCGGCCCATTTCGGATAGAGAGTCTTCGTTCTGTAACCGAAGATCCAGACCAACTGTTACTATGTCCAGTGAGGAATCTGAGGTGATACTTAAAAAGAACAGCAAAAGCTCGCCCCTGTGTACGAGCACTTTTTGTCAGCACGGGGAAGGTCAAGAGGAGGGTCACGAGAAATACTATTTCCTCCTAGATAAGGAAAGTAATCGAATACGCTCTATATCCAGATCCTCCTCTGTCCAACCGACCCAGAGCTCATGACGTCAGAGGCATTGCAACGTCTCTGGCGTTCAAGAAAAAATTTTCTGTGGCACAGGTATTTCAAGCGGGAGTGTGGAAGCGTCACACGACCTTCACAGCCCACTACCTGAAAGATGTAACCCACAGGAGCATGGAAACCTTCTCCATTGGTCCTGTGGTGGCCGCATAACAAGTGATCTAATGCCTCAGGCTCCTTGATGGACAAGTAGCAGAGGGTTAAGGGCTGAGGTTACCCGGGTTAGTCTAGGGTGAATGAAAAGAATGTCTGGCTCACTTCTTTCTTTCTCCTTCTTCCCCCCTGGAGAAATAGCTCCACAAGACCGAAGCATAGCTGACCTCACCCCTCTGCAGGTAAGAATCATTTCCCTTGTGCATCCTGGGTATGGATGAATACTTTGTTACGTCACCATTACCTTTTGAGGGAGGGTATTGGATATGTCTTAGAATCCTCGAGTTCCTACGTGAAGACAAGCCACGAGTCTCTCTCACGCAAGCTTCTGCAGGCCGCTATCAGTGAGTTACCTTGTACAGTAATTACTTCGATTTTAGCGAGGGTAGGGTTCCCTCTACTATCGATCACAGATCGAAATAGAGAGGACCCCGGGTCATGACCAAGGCTTGTTGGTATGGACTTCCTCCCTCCTAAGAGTAAGTCACCCTAATAAATAGCGAAGGTTTGTATCTGTGTCGGAACAAATAACAAATTTGGAAATAATTTGTATTTTTCCTAACCTATAAACCTGAAGCTATTTATACAAATTGGCCCGCCACCCAGTCCCCCTAGAAGTCCTGCCAGAAAGCAAAAGTGGTTACTCAACGAACAGGTGTGAGTGAGCGGGGTAGCTAGTCCACCCCAACCCCCTCCCGCTAACTAGCGGATGGGGTAATTATCCTTCACTAAAATTGTCTTGGCTGGTTTTCAGCGTTGCCGAAAGTAATACCCTAATAAATAGCTTCAGGTTTGGATGTTAGGAAAAATACAAATTATTTCCAAATTTGTTATTTTTTTAGCCCATGACTGTATAAAAAGCTCTGTCTGAGTGGGGATACCTTAATGTTGTGAAAGGGTTTGCGTATCGTCGTGATCCTCAAAGCTAGTCAAGGCCACCCATGGTAGATTGGTTTGCTGTGAGCGATCAAATGAAAATATCCCACCGTCACCAATCCACAGTGGGGCCAACATGATGATAGAAAAACTGGTCAAATCCCAGACACGAATTGACATGACTGAAGCTTTTGTCCTGCAGTGGACTAGAAATGGCTGCATTTGTTGTTGTTGTTGTTGTTAAGCAAGTGAACAGTACCAATTAAGCAGATTACATGCCACTCTTTGCTTAACCCTTTTACCCCCAAAGGACGTACTGATACGTTTCACAAAAGCCATCCCTTTACCCCCATGGACGTACCGGTACGTCCTTGCAAAAATATGCCATAAAAATTCAGGCATTTTCCAAGAGAATGAGACCAACCTGACCTCTCTATGACAAAAATTAAGGCTGTTAGAGCAATTTAAAAAATATATACTGCAAAATGTGCTGGGGAAAAAAATAACCCCCTGGGGGTTAAGGGTTGGAAATTTCCAAATAGCCTGGGAGTTAAAGGCTTAATTCTGTTTCTCACATTATTGAGAAATTTATTAATGCACAGTTTTTGTTACTGAGTTTTGAAATTATGAGCTATTATAGTGTGATATGTTTCACATCATTAGTCCTCTTGACCTAAACCTATTCCAGTTTAGTATAGGAATTCGTTGGAATTAAAGTATTACTGAAGGTCCTCAACCTACAAAACTCAATGTTAAATTTTGGCCTAAGGTAGGCCTTACCTGTAACCCATGCCTATGATTTCCAGCTGCCATATGAAATTGATATGAGGTTATTACAAATGTCATTTTGCTTTCTGTATTGAATGTTACAATATTGTTTTATTATGGTATTTCTTTACCTTATCTTTGTTATTTTCACTTGGATTTTGGGTGGTAGTTCCGAATGTTTGTAAGTCGAAGACCTGTATATAGGAATTCAATGGAATTATTAAATTATTTTGATTACTATAAAACACTTAATGAAAAAAATTCTAAAATCGTAATTTTCTTTTACAGATTTTACTCTATAACACCACCACCAAAGGACAGGAATATTACAGATTTTACTCAATAACACCACCACCAAAGGACAGGAATATCGGCGTGAAGGTCGATCCCCCTCCATTCGCATTTCGCAGAGTTACTTTGAACTCCTACGGTCCTACAGTCAATTCGAACTCTACTAATGTACTAATGTTTCGTTCCATATAACTTGAAAAATATTATATAGATGAGTTTTTTTTATAGTTATTTCAAACTATAAACACTTGTATCATCTGCTGAAGCTAGGAGAAATACAGGTAGAAAGAAATCTATAGATTTAGGTGTAATATTTAGATATGTGAACCTGGATGTCCATAATTGTAGGTATTAACAAAATGTTATTACTATTTCATTAAAGTCTAGCTGGTTGGGATCATATTTTTCAGGAGAAGGGTAAAGTCAAACTTGACCGTTTACGTAAATGTATAAAAGCCTTCAATGCTTATAGTCTGAGCTCTGTATAGAATATCGTAAACATGAAAAAGCTTTATACTTTAATGTATCACAGTTAACGTTTAAGCATCATAAAATACAAGGATTGGGGAAGTCATTATTTTTAGAAGGAAGACTCTCCATAGAATTTCTGAAGCTCTTGCTTAGGTTTTGTTGCCGTCATTGTTGAATTTCTCTATGATTTAACGCGTTTGGCAAGAAGTATCCTTTGAACAGTAATTTGAACATTGAATTCTTTTGCAAAGGTCACGTGATTTACAAATTTAAGCTTAGTTGCCAATGAAAAATTAGTCTCATTAGTTATATTCAACTCAAAGTGCCTATAGTGATTTCATGCTCTCCATATTAAGTAGACATCCTGGCACTCTGTTCCTCAGGCGTATTCGAATTTTATGTGGTTTTTAGGGCTTAGTAGGTATTTTCATAACATTGTTAATAGGCAGAATACATTTAAGGATTTATGAAAATTTCCATTTAAAAATATTCCTTTTATTATTTTTAGAATTAACTGTCTTAAAAGGAATCCATTTTATCTGATAGGAGATTCTAAAAAATTATTTTTGGGTTCCACTTACTGGTAACTAATTTTGTAGAAAATAGATAATGTTTTTTAGCCTGTTTAGCTCTGATAAATGACTTTTTTTATAAATATTTTCATCTTGTATAAATAGATCACGTTTCTCTCAGCTTGCTAAGAGACTTTTAAATGTATTCTGCCTGTTAATGATTATAATAGGGTTCGATATTGTACATATACTGCAGAAGTGGTAACACCTCGCTCAATTGAAAAGGTCACTAAACTTACTCTGTAGTCATGTTCACTGAATCACAGTTATTGGCAATATTAATTTATTAATTTTCTCTATGTTTTCCATATTTGTCTATGTTCACCTGTTTTAGTGAAGGTTTTTGCAAGAGGATAATGTCACCTGTAAGGTGTATAATCGCTCGTTTGCAACAACGTCGTCATAACTCAAAAATAGCTATTTTTCAGGAGAGCCATTTTAATCAATTAAAACACTTATCATATTATTGTATGTCGTTTGGAAATTTAGTGCCTCTAGCGATCAATTTTTTAGCCACAATTATGAAACTTTTGCCAAAGAAAATCAGCATTTGAAGATGAATATGTCTATACGGATAACTCAGAAATACATTTTTTGAGTTATGACGTTGTTGTCGCAAGCGAGCGAATTATGTGTTCATATCTGGCCTCATAGATTGCCAGTACAGAAGGTCACTTGCAAACTTAATTAGTTATAAAAGACTGTTTTTAGGTCGAATTATGTTGAATTTTGTCCTAGGGTTGGCTTAACCTGAAACCCATGCCTATGATTTCCAAGTACATAAGTCATCAAATAGTCGTGTTCATAGGAAATAGATATCAGGTTACTACAAATAGAAACCTTGTCACATTCCTCCAAAGAGTTCCCTCGGTTTAAAGGTTTAAAGGTCGCTCATGAACGGCAGAGGCAAGGGACAGTGACATTGCCCTAGCAATCAGGACACTGCCCTAGAGACTGACCATATATTATATGATTAGCGCCCAAGCCTCCTCTCCACCCAAGCTAGGACCAGGGAGGGCCTGGCAGTGGCTGCTGATGACTCAGCAGATAGACCTATAAGCTCCCCCAAACCCCCCAATCTTAGCTCACACGGTGATAAGGTTACAGACACTAAGGGCACTAACGAGTCTGAGTGGGACTCGAACCCCTGTCTGGCAAACACCAGGCAGAGACGTTACCAATCAGGCCACAGCAACCCAAGTTGAGGAACTTGAATAGGAGAAACTCTTACGGCTCGCCAAGAAGTTAGAAGTGGCGGGTATTCAAGATTTCTTTGAAGGTCTTTCATGATTAGTTCATAGGGAGAGAGGTTTGAATACTGCCGGATGATTTTCTGACAGTTTCTCGTGAATGGAGAATCTAAGTATGACAATATCAGGGATCCTAAGTTTGTACGAATTCCTGGAATGAGAACACATTCGTACTTATTTCCCTAAGCAGAAAGGAGAGGATTCTTTATTACAGATTATAGTAGTACCTCGGTGTACGAGTTTCATTTTTCTTCCAAGAGCAAGCTCGTATGTAATTGTAAAATAATCATGTTTTAAAAAGAATTTTCCCATAAAAAAATAAAGGAAATTCACTCAATGTATTCCATAAATACACATAAACACTCATTTTTAAAGGTTTGTAATGGAATTGAATGAACAAATTATAGCCACTAACATTATAAAGGTGAACATTAAGTGAAATCTTTGCCTTGTAGACCAATGCAATGCCTGTAAACTAATTTGAATCTTTGTGCTTGTACACCAATTTGCTTTTACGGTATACTGAATTACTCGTAAACCGAGGTACTACTGTAGTTTCCTTATCTGTTTGATCGTAGGGAGGCATAGAATCTAAGAAGACCTTCATTATTTGATTTTTAAGTTCAATATATATTTCCCATATCTGAAGTACTTTGATGAACACCAGACATGTTTGTGAAGTAAATTTTTATTTCAGTCGGACTGATGAAATATTGATATACGTACACATTCAATAGAGTTATAGAATTTGCATATCTTTAAACCGAGTGCTTCCTTGTCGAATGAGATATTTTCCTTGAGAACGTAGCCTCATCTTTAGAGGTTTTGAAGGGGACTTACTAAACTTTTAAAAACTGCATCATAGAGGGATCACATGCTTGAATTGTTTATCCTTTTATTAAGGTATTTTATACCCAGAGGATAAATTATCTTCAAAGGGGATTCATTGAACAGAGTTGTGGGATCTGACAGATTACTAGTACCACCAAACCAAAAGTTATTTCCAACAATTTTTTTTTCCCGCTTGTAAACCTCTAGCTATTAGGTCAGCCGGATTCTTTGATCAACTACAGTGATGACAGTTATACAGTGTAACATACAAACCCAGGTTTATTATTAAAATCAAGAGCCTTTCCAACAAATCTCACTAATCAAGCAATTAGTAATAACTTGTTTTCGGCTAGGATTATCCCACCATGTGTGGGGACACAGGCTCTTTTGCTGGCAGCCCATAAAACTTTGGGATACATTTAAGGAATTGTGTGGCATTGGCAGTTTGTGAGTACAGTTTTCCAGAGTTTTTTTTTATTGCATTGATGTTACAATGTTTTTTTTTCTCTGGTTTTTAATCTGACCTCACAAACTGCCAATGCCACGCAATTCCTTAAATTCAGAGTTTCTGTAAACTTTTCCAGTATAGTACCTTTCTTGCTGAAGTACAGTTGATAGTCAGGAAGGTTTTGTAAGCCTTTGACATTCTGTTCATAGATCTTAAGGCTGCAAAAGTATTATTACTAGCCAAGCTACATCCCTAGTTGGAAAAGCAAAATACTACAAACCCAAGGGCTCCAACAGGGAAATATGCAAAACCCATGTAGTAGTGGTAAGATCACCATTCCCCTTAATTAGTATCCAGACCCTGATCAACTTTGGCTATTGAAAAGGAGATGTTTTTCTGGAACTCTTAGTTATACTTAGGTTTTATCAGGGGGTCTCATGTGATTGTGTCTCGAGTAATCGGTCGAGAGTCTGAGTAGTCGGCATCAGAGCAGGACTTTCCTCTAATAAGATTTTCATCGATCGAAGTTAATTTTGACGATGTTAAAACTAAACCTTTAAAGTATATGTGTTTATGTAGATTACTCTTAAGTCTTTTTTGAAGATTTTTACATCAGTTATGGGCTTAAAGCATGTACTCAAGCATGTTTATTGTTAAATTGAAGAGAGATACAGGGAGATATCTGTCAACACTCTTCACATACTGTCTTGGCTGTATGATACTTATGCAATGTATTATGATAACTTTTGATTAGTTCTAAATTAGTGGGAGAGTTAACTGGTCAACAAATGTAAACAACATGATATTTAGGGCTTCTTTCTGTCGTACTAAGGTCTGTTCTATAGCTTGACTTTATGGCTTAAGCAGATTCCATAAGTTGTTTACTTATGGACTAACCTATTCGGTGATCCAAGACGACCAAAGGTCTAAACCATCTTAGAAGTACCACATAACAGCATTGTAGTGGTTCCTCTTTTGGATGAGCCAGGCAAAATTGTTTCCTACGAGCCAGTTCCATGTGTCGGTTTAAATTCTGCCATAGAATATAGAAGTTCCTCTTTCATTTCCCTTATTATTATTATCATTATTACTTGCTAAACTATAACCCTATTTGGAAAAGCAGTATGCTGTAAGCCTAGGGGCTCCAACAAGGAAAATAGCCCAGTGAGGAAAGGAAACAACGAAAAATGAAATTTTTTAAGAACTGTAACAACATTATTGTAAATATTTCCTATATAACTGTAAAAACTTCAACAAAACAAGAGGAAGAGAAATAAGATAGAATAGTGTGCCCGAATGTACTCTCAAGCAAGAGAACCCTGAGAAAGAATGATACTCAGAGTAGTGCAAAGAAGTATAGGGGTCATTAAGCCTATTAGAAATATAAAAAGAATCAGGTTTGTTTAAAAAAGATGTACAGTAATCTTAATTGAATGTCGCATGTTGCCTCTTGCTCAGAGTTCTCTGTTTTTCTATAGTGTGAAATGGCCTTTATTCAAAATGCAATATGTTGAAGCATAGGCCTTTATTATTTGAGATGGCACAATTTCCATCACATGTTAGATAAGGTTTGTGTTCATGAAACATAACAGAATTTTTCATTTAAGATAGTTACTTTGATCTTGGTTTTATGATTGATTATATGATGTTGCTTTGTATTTGCCTATGATAAGAACAGGTTCAATCAAATTATGCTAGGTTTATTATTAATGTTCACATGCACTTTAATTCAAAATTGTAGATTTTGATTTAAAAATGTAGAGATGAATAGCAGACATTTTGATAAATTTATGACCTCGGCCACTCCTGCAGTATAGTACAATTTAGTTAATTTAGTATATATTTTGTGTAGGTTGAAAAGGTTGTATAATTTCATGCTGACTGTGATATAATTATTGTTAAAGAGAACTTCTTTATATTTGAATAACTTTGTAAAACTTCTTTTGACATAAGTCTGGTATTTTATTGTTTCAAAGGGAGACCCCTTAAGGTTGTCATTGCTTAAAGGATAAGTTTATCTTGAATTTAAAGATTTTGTTATGCATCGTTAGTCCAAATATTTGATGTCTTTACAATTATTTTGGTTTTGTGGATGTTTGAAATTCCTAAGCGAATACTTGCAACAGGTGATTTGTTCCTACAAAACTAGCTGACATACAGCTATAAAAACTCTTAACAAGGGGTAAGCAACCGCCCGGTTGTTAACCAATGGTAGCGGGGAGAAGCACCATCTCCTTGCTCATTCATACATTTCTTACTCTGATCTCAGCCGTGGTCGAAGATAGGTTCCTTCTTCCATGTAAACTGACTTTAGCTAAACGTTAAAATCTTTCCAGTTTGTCTTTTCAGGTGTAGCTTTTATTGATGGTGTAGCTTTCACATTTGACCAGGGACATTGATGTCCCAGGAGGACACTCCTACACACAGGCTTCCCATTGCTCAGAATGTAGGGAAAGACTCAAGGAAGGGGCACGCAATTTTTTGGCTTGTCCTTCACCATTAACTCACCTGTGGCAACAGCGGCTGGGACACCTGGCTTCGTTAGAACGCCTGGTCCGCAACAGTTGTCTGTATATATGATCACTTCAGTGGCAACTGAAGACCTTATGGTTTCAAAACAGGGATCCCAGAGCAAAAGGAAGAACCGAGTTGGTGGGTCTCAGACACGAAGCTTTTCAGTGATGTAGATCTTCTTCCTCCTCTGCCCGAATTGATGCTCCTCATGGGAGAATCAAGAGACAGGTGTGGTACACTCTTATTGCACCATGTAGTCTCTGAACTAAAGTCCGAGTTAGCCCACACAAATGCTACATAAACTTCATGGAGTTGAGGACAACCTTCCTTGTCCTTCAAAATTTTTAACAGCTCTTTTCAAGCCACTCGGTAGTGTTGATGAGTGACAACACTGCTATAGTGGCATATCTAAACAAACGAGGAGGTACTATTTCATGTTAACTTTGCCAGCTGACTTTAGAAGTATTGCGATGAACAGAAGACAGCTCGATATCTCTGTCAGCCAAGTTTAACGTGGTGGCGGACAAACTGAGCAAACAGGCTCAGATTTTAGCTTCTATTGGATAGTGAAAAAAATTATGACTTTGTGGGGTTTGCTGACAATAGACCAGTTCGCAGCGTTCCTAAACCGAAATCTCTCGGTTTACTGCTCTCAAGTACCGGATCCGCAGGCGGTCTTTCGAGATGCCTTTCAACATCTGTTGGATCACCTAGATGATTATGCCTTCCCCCATGCTTCATATTTAGGAGAATCCTCAACAGTATGAGATTTTCAAGTAACCTTTCTATGACATTAATAGCGCCAATGTGGCTCCATGCAGAATGGTTTCGTGACCTCCTTCTGCTTCTGACAGAAGTGCCAGGGGAGCTCTCTCTTATACTCGACTGTGATAGGTTGGAGAGTAAACCTTCTTCATAATAATCCAAGACTTTATTAGCATAAAGCGGGGTTTACACGGGCGAGCAGCTCGTCGAGCCTAGCTCGACAACCCTGTGTTTGAATTGATGTTCGAGCGTGTAAACGGGCTATTTGGTTGTCGAGCGCGCTCGCCGATCGGCTCGATGAAAGACAGGCTCATCTTGACTTTTGTGGGCGGAGCTACATTGTTTGATGAACGGTGTGAACGGGTGTCGAGCATCGAACCTCAGTTGTTATTCAAACCTGCTAGAGGAAACATCATTAAAGAAATGAATTATGGCTGCCATTAATGAAAGCAAGTATGAGAAGGAAGTCGTAATTGATTTCATACATGCATATCGGGCTCATCCAGCTTTAGGGAAAGTTAAATCAAAAGACTATTCCAATAAAGTAACCAGAAACAAAGGAATAGCGGCTCTGCATGAAATATTGAAAGAACTCGAGCCTGACTGCACTCGAGACGGAGCCTGACTGCACACGAGACGCCGTGACGAAGAAAATAGATTCTTCCTGATGCTAAATAGTGTAAAATGACACTTAGTCTTTCATGTGGAGTTATGGCCTTCCTCATAGTTGTATCTTTATAAGTAATCAAAGGGCTGACACAATTCAGTAGATCAATATACGTGTCTTCATCCATACGCAAATAATTGCACCAGTCATCTGGCTCTAATTTTTGACGTTGTTACTGTTTTTAGAATGATTTATTGTTAATTTATTCTCATCATTTATTTATTTCCTTATTTCCTTTCCACACTGGGCTATTTTCCCTATTGGAGCCCTTGGCCTTATAGCATCTTGCTTTTCCGAGTAGGGTTGTAGCTTGGCTAGTAATATTAATAATAATAATAACAAGCAAGTTGGTGTTTGAAAATTTCTCTCTTTTTAGTAGCCAGTCCTTCGTCCACTTTGATCTTTTTTTTCCTTCTTAGTGCCACTGCTAAAGCAATGGCTATCAAATCGTCCTGGTCAAGAGACATGTTGACGTTTTAGCACGAGGCACACTGAGGTTCGATGTACTGTCTGAAAGCTCTTCGAGCCGTTCTACAAGTAGGTTCAACAACCGAGCTCGCCGAGCTGCTCGGCCGTGTAAACCCGCCTTAAGTCAAATATACAGTAGAGCCATGAACGTAAGCTAATGCTACAAACTCCAAAGGAATACTGCCCTTAGGTTTAACAGAAAGGTTTAACTTTATGTAAGATGATTATCATAACAGCTATTTACATAAATAAATAGTTAGGTAGTAAAGGATACTAAACTGCTTAACGAGTAACAACTCGTTTCATCTCCCCTTCATCCAAAAAAAGTTTGCATATACAGTAAATTAGTTTTAATAATCAATAAAATGACTATATTTAAATACCAATGCTGAAAACAGTCATTAATATACAAAAAAATTTTAATGTACATGTACTATCAATAATCATCTATGCCATAACGTTTAGGTTTTGCTCTTGAAGCGCGTTGAACGTCTTATTTTGGATTTCAGGCTCGGATGTCTTAACCCTTTTACCCCGATGGACGTACCGGTACGTCCTTGCAAAAAAATGCTATAAATTTTTTTTTTCATATTTTTGATAATTTTTTGAGAAAATTCAGGTATTTTCCAAGAGAATGAGACCAACCTGACCTCTCTATGACAAAAATTAAGCCTGATAGAGCAATTTAAAAAAAATATACTGCAAAATGTGCTGGGAAAAAAATAACCCCCTCGGGGTTAAGGGTTGGAAATTTCCAAAGAGCCCGGGGGTAAAAGGGTTAATATACAAATAAACTTTAATGTACATGTACTATCAATAATCATCTATGCCATAACGTTTAGGTTTACTCTTGAAGGGTGTTGAACGTCTATTTTGGATTTCAGGCTCGGATGTCTCGAGAACATCGTCCTCCAAATAGGCTTCTTTAACGACAAGCGGCTCACAGGCATCCTCGCTTCTCAGGTCAGGTTTACTCCTTTCTTTCTGTTGTGGACTGCTGCTCCGTATCAAATTCTGCTCCTGTAAGATCTGTTCCAGATCATTATCGTCCAATTGCTCGTCAGGATCAACCTCGGTGTTCTCCAAGTCAACCGAACATCTCTCTCCTGTAGACAATAACTGCCGTCGATTTCTTCTATACTCTCTCTTTCCCTCCTTGACTTTGTAAGATCTAGGAGCGACTTCTCCCATGCAAAGCGCAGGAGTCCATATCTTCCTACCTGGCAGTCTGAGGCGTACCGCCTCTCCTGCGGGTATAGGCTTCAATGCACGTGTCCCTCTGTTATAGTAATGGGCCTGCTTGTCCTTTTTTTTCCAAGATAACTAAAGAATCTTGCTGTGTAGGATATCTAGGCTTTAGTAACGATGACATGCAGGGCATGTTAGTTTCACAACTTCTACCCATAAGTCTTTGGGCTGGGCTAGTCAACATGCCTTCTGTTGCCGTGTTATTCCAATTAAGTAAAGCCAAAAACTCCGATTCTCCAGTCAGTTTACTCTTTGTGAATACTTTCTTTACTATTTTCACGGCATTCTCAGCCTTTCCATTTGATTGTGCAAACCTTGGATTAGAAGTAATGTGTTCGAAAGACCATGTCTTTGCAAAAGAACGGAATTCTGGTGTGATAAACTGTGGCCCGTTATCTGTTACTAACTGGTCCGGTATTCCATGATGAGAAAATATAATTTGTACAGTAGTTCTCTAACGATGGCAGTCGGTGTCATATTATAAATTTACTCTTGATACTTCAAGAAAACTACTAAAATAATCAGCTACTATAAGGAGTATCCGATTATCAATATGACATAGATCAGCTCCTACTTTTGACCATGGACGAAGGGCAAACTCATGACTTTTCATCGATTCTTTAGGAGGAAGGTCTCTAACTGACGAACAAGCATCACACTGTTGAACCAATGCTTTCAGATCCGAGGACATTCCTGGCCAGAACATCGCTTCTCTCATCTAGACAACCCTCCACTCCAATGTGTCCTTGATGTGCAATGGCCATCTGTTTCCTGAGACTCTTAGGAACAATTAAACGATTTCCTTTGAACACTAAACTCTCTTCAGTATGCAGTTCATCTCTATAATTATAGAAAGCTCTAGCACACTCAGGAGCTTTATTTCTAGCATCTGGCCATCCTTCTCTGATCATTTTTGCAACTGCTTGAAGATTACTGTCACTTTTACTGTGAGCTTTTATCTCTTGCAATCTGTCATCTGTGATCATCAAGGTATCTCCGATCAGTGTTGTAGCCTCATTTTTCACAGTTTGAAGGTAATTTACAAATATAGAATTTTCAGAGCAATTAGGCAAGAATGCACGGCTTAATGTGTCAGGAATGTACTTGTTTTCCTTTGACATACTTAACCTACAAAGCATAATACTGCAGATGTAGCAACATCCTCTGAAGCCTAGCTGGGGCTGCTGCTAACGGTTTCTTGAAAATTAACGCCATTGGTTGGTGGTCAGAATGCACCGTGACCTTGTCCCGTCCATATACGTAATGGTGAAACCTCTCACACGCAAAAATAATAGCAATTTGTGCATAACGCTGCTCTGCCTCTGACAAACTTCTGGATGCGAAAGCCACGGGCTGGCCTTTCCCCAAAAGGGCTGCTCCAACTCCATACTGGGATGCATCACACTGAATAGTAACCTCTGAAATTAAACTATAATAACGTAGAACAGGTGTTTTACTGGATGCCTCTTTAACATATTTGAAAGCTTTTTCTTGAATATCATTCCACACAAATTTAGAGTTCTTGTGCTGAAGATCCCTCAGAGGAGCAGTCATTTCAGCTAATTTTGGCAGAAATTTAGCCAGGTACTGCACCATTCCAAGAAATCTTCATACCCCTGCAACATCTTTAGGTGCTGGCATCTCCACTAAAGCTTTCACTTTCTCAGGTCCTGTTTTTAATCCTTTGTCTGTTGCTACATGACCCATAAATGAAACTCCCGTTTGTCTCAATTGGAGTTTATCAGTTCCCAGTACCACGTTTCGCTCTTCACATAGCCTGATAAAGGACTGAAGATTTCTATCATGATCGTTTGTAGCCTCTTATGTCAGTAGCTCCTTTTCCATACGCCAAAAAATCGTCTGCAATTCCCTCAAGTCCCTCAATCATCTGATGCATACAATGCTGATAAACTTCCGGTGCCGAGCATATTCCAAATGGCATTCTCAGCCAGCGGTAACGTCCAAATGGAGTATTAAAAGCTGTTAAGTACGAGCTCTCCTCCTCCAAAGGCACATGCCAAAACCCGTGTTTCATATCCAAGACTGTGAACACGAGCTCCTGCAAGACGAGAGGCAATGTCTTCCAGTGTTGGTAATTGATAGTGCTCACGATGCACTGCCTTATTTAGATCCCTTGGATCAATGCAAATTCGTATTTCTTTATTTTTTTAGGTATTAATAAAGAGGAGACTCACTCCGTTAGTTGCTGTACCTTAGCAATTATGTTTTCACTTTCAAGCTTATCTAGTTCCTTTTGCAGGACGGAACGTACTGCCGCAGGTACCCTTCTAGGAGCATGCTGCACTGGGTTAACAGACTGATTAACTCTGATTTTATAACTGTAATCAAGCTCACCGGCAACACCTCTGCAAACTTGTGGATGCCGTTCAATCAGAGGTTCCTTTGTGATAGCAGAAGAGCAGGCTAAACTGACGTGCAAGGCGTTGTCACATATGGGATTAATCTGGTCATTATCCTTTATTTCCAGAATATGAAGTGCCTCACATGCTTGATAACCCAAAATTGAATGAAATCACTGACCCTGCAATAACTCACACCTCAAATTAATGGTACGAACTCCCCGCCAAACACGAATACACACACACTGCCAAAGGAACGAATGCCTTTTTGCCAATAAACATACAAAGTGGTTGATGACAGCCCTACCCTCTTCAACTCTGAGTCACCATTTGCAGCTTGGTACACATGGAGTGGCAGCACATTACAATCTGCTCCGCAGTCTATCTGGATTCTTATATAGCACAGTGGACTAACTTTTAAGTTTAACAGTTTGTTCCTTAGTCATCTTGATACTAGCTACCGTTTTCACTGTGAATATACATGACGAGTCGTTTTCTTCCAAATCGGCCTCCCTCATGCTATTAAGCGAGTTCAAATTCGTTTTTTGCACCACTCATGCTGGACATTTAAACTTAAAGTGGTTAAGTTTTTTGCAATTTATGCACCGCTTACCCCAAGCTGGACAAACTTCCTTTACTTTCCTGTGACTTCTACCAGAGAACCTACAATCAGTAATCCAGTCCGTTTTTTCCAATTTTCGATGAACATCCGTCACTGGCATCATTCTTCCAACTGGATCCTTCAGCTTTGCAGACACAGTAATAACCTTGCTTTCTAATACTCTGTTGATCTCCTCTTGCTGTGCTATAGATACCTCGCTAACTCAACAAATCTCTAAGGTTTTCTCCAAAGTTAGATTCCTTTCCCAAAGAAGACGATCTCTGACCTTATCATCCGAAATGCCAAACATAATCCTGTCTCTCAAAATTTCTTCTTGTGTTATATTCGCAAAATCACAATCCCACGCTATATGACGCAGAGCCGTTACATACTGATCAAAAGATTCACCCATCCATCTGTGCCCGAATATTGAAATGGTAATGTTCAAATGCAGTGTTTTTGCTTGGGTGAAAATATCTTTCAAATGCTGCCAGCAATGCATTCTGATCTTTCCGATCTTCATCAGAAAGTTGAAATGTGGTGAAAACTTTGAGCCTCAGGCCCAATAACTGTAAGTAACACCGAGACTTGCACTTCGGGAGTCTTTTTACTTTGTTGCGACAGCATAGCACTTCCACCTCTCTCGCCATTCCCTCCACCTTTCTGCTGCATTCCTATCATCCGCATTGAAACTGGCGGGTGGAGGAAGACTGTGAAACGAAGACATCCTGGTATTTCTGCACAAATGGGTCCATTAAAATACCGCTGCCACCATGTGATAGGTTGGAGAGTAAACCTTCACAATAATCCAAGACTTTATTAGTATAAGTCAATTATACAATAGAGCCATGAACGTAAGCTAGTGCTACAAACTCCAAAGGAATACTGCCCTTAGGTTTAACAGTAAGGTTTAACTTTATGTAAGATAATTATCATAACAGCTATTTACATGTAAAAATAGTTAGGTAGTAAAGGATACTAAACTGCTTAACGAGCAACAACCTGTTAGCAGCATCCGGAAGCTCCCAGTTTACTGCTCTCCAGTACCGGATCCGCAGGCAGTCTTTCAAGATACCTTTCAACATCTGTGGGATCACCTAGACAATTATGCATTCCCCCATGCTTCATACCTAGGAGAATCCTCAACAGGATGAGATTTTCAAGTACAGTAACCTATCTATGACATTAATAGCGCCGATGTGGCGCCATGCAGAATGGTTTCGGGATCTTCTTCTGCTTCTGACAGAAGTGCTGGGGGATCTCCCTCTTATACCCGACCTCCTACACCAACCTCATGCCCAGATTTAAAATCAGATTCCGAGATCCCCATGTCCTCATGCCTGAAGGTTATCCAGCATATCCTCTCGGAGAGAGGCTTTTTGACACCAGTGGCGAAACGGATTTATGGATATCTCAGTAAGTTCTCGATCTCGGTCTACCAGGCTAAGTGGGCAATCTTCTATGGTTGGTGTTGTAGATGGGGTCTTCAATCCATCGTCTTTTCTTCCTTCTGCTTCTTTTACGTTTTCAGTAAAAACCAAATTCTTCAATACCGCTGGTGTAAAGAGTTTTGAAAAACTCTACCCCTAATAGTTGAGTATTTACTGTACCTTCAGGAGAAAAAACTCTGCTCTGTCTCAGCAGGGAAAGGGTACCACTCAACCTTGAGCCAGTTCTTTAGACTGAATGGGCTAAATTTCGTTTTAGATGGAGTTTCGAACAAGCTTGTACTCAGTTGGAAGTGAGACCTCCTTGGAACGGGGTGAAATTCCTTCATCCCCTGAAAGGCGTACCAAATGAGTCTTTACGTCAGGCTTCAGACCGTGACTTCACCTCGAAAATGGTCTTCCTTCTCGCTTTAGCCTAAGCCAAGGGGATAAACGAGTTGCATGTTTTCTCATAAGACGTCACCCATTTAAGGGAATGGGGACAGGAGACGTTCAGTTTTGTCCGTGAGTTGGTGGCGAAGACTCAAAATCCGTTGATTTCAAACCTAGGTTAAATTCTTTCCAGATTTCAAGTCTTCAAGAAGTACAGTAACTAATGACCCGTCGTAATTGCTGTTGTGTCCTGTAAAGGCTCTAAGCTTAGCATTACCTCAAACGAACTGGAGGAGCTTGTCCGCAGGTCAGACACCTGTTTGATAGCTCGGCCAAGTTCAAGAGAATGGTAACAATGAACGCCGTTTCCTCTTCGATTAGGCAAGTCATTGACCAAGCCCTTGTTCCTCTATCTAGAGCTCATGATGTCAGGGGCATCAGCACATCCCTGGTGTTTGAAAAGAACCCTTCTGTGATGCAGGTTCTACAAACATGGGTGTGGAATAGATGAACTACTTTCACTGCCCATTATCTGCAAGATGTGACCCACAGGTCCCTAGACGCATTCTCGATATGCTCTGTGGTAGCTGCCGTAGCTCCTTTATAGGACCATCAGCATTCATTTGAGTACATTAGTGGCAGTGATAGTCTGGGATAAATGTTAAAGGAATGACTGGCCTTTCTTTTCTTCATCTTCCCCTCTCTTTGGGCATAGCATCCCGATACTGTGTCGGCTAGAACGCCTACGACTGCAGGTAGGCCCCTTTCTGACTTGAAGCTAGAATATATTTCATATATTCAAGGGATGTCCCCAATCTCTTGGAGATGTTGAAATTGAAAAGTGAGCTGTCAGTATGTACAAACACAAATCCATTATTATACATAGCCTTAACAGTTACACTTGTGTTTTAACACTCATACTCACTTCACTTGAGACATGAACCCATTGGTTTCAGGCCGCTGGTTAACGAGATGTGGATGTACTGTACATCCCTCGCATTATCATGCATGGATGTTGCAGTACTGGGAATGTTTTTAGACTTGCACTCACTGTAGTGTGAGTCTCCTTTTGTAAAGAATGTAAGGGTTCATATGCAGTGTAGGAACAAATCACAAGTTTGGAAGTAATTTTTATTTTTCCTAACTGCACAAAATTGTACTTATATACTCATACACTTACTCGCCATCACCTAACCCCAGAGGAAAGTCTCGACTGCCATCAAAGCATAAAAGGTATGAGTGAGCGGGGGCTGGTGCTTCTCCCCGCTACCACTGGTTAACAACCTGGCGGTTGTTTCCACCTTGTTAAAAGTTTTTATAACCGTACATCAGCTAACGCTGATTTCTTCTCCTATGGTAAAGAACCACATGTATGTATAGTTAGGAAAAATACAAATTACTTATAAATTTCTGATATTTAGGTGATTAGAAATGAGTTAGTTTTATAGGTAATTAAAAGTTAATTTGATTTTGTAAATTACAGTACAGTACAGGCAATGAAGTTAAGAAAACACAATTAACTTTAGCTTAGACTGAGTGTGTAGAAGTTTAGATAAAGTGACAGTATTTAGTCAAAAAGGTTAAGAAATAATCATTGACATCTGTAGAATATCTAGAAGGTGAACTAGGTATAAATTAAGCTTGTTTTTCTTGTTTTTGTGCTGGGTTAAGAGCATATTTCTTGTATTATTAAAGAATCCTCATAGTTCCAGACTTATGTCTAAAAGAATTTAATTTTTTTTAATGATACAACTCGAGTGTATTCTGTAATCTTGTGACTTTATTGTATTCTTGAATGTAAAGTTGAAGTTCTCTTCCAGAGATTGTAATGTATTCGAAAAAACCAAATAAAGGCCAATGTGCCATCACCTAAAGGGGCTGACCTCTGGAACAGGCCTAGCAATATGTGTCTCCCCTGCAGCCTCGCCACCAGAAGCCGCACATGTAGAAGCCCTGGACGGTCCCTGGGTCCCTCGTGTGAGTGTTGTGGTGACACAAGGAAGTTGTTTTGAAATCTACGTGCTGTACTCTTTATTTACTGTAAGTAGTTTCTCACTGGGCCATCTTCCATTTGGTTAACGTGTTGACTCAATATGTATTTTAAAGAGCTTGATACAGTACTTAGCCAAGAAATATTTGTAACTTAAAACTCTGTTGTTGTCATTTTTTTCTTATTGATAGAGTTACAATATTAGCCTATCTTGAATTCTCATAGGTGTTTAAAAATATCACAGAAATAAAGATAATTTTTGTCATTGAATGTCTTGAAAGAAATCTTGAGTTGCCGTTGTAACTTATGACTGACGAGGTAGCAAATGGCTTTATAGTTTTTAAATTCTTGAAGTGATCTAAGGTCTTTGACCAGTTTGATATGCCATTTGAAGAAAGGTTTCCAATTAGAATGATTCCTTCCTGGTTCCATTGTAACTGATGTAAAGTAGTACCGTGGTTGGATAAGTTTACCGTGGAAGTGAAAAAGTTTCCTTTTCATCTGATGTTTTATAGGATATTCACTTTTATTTGTGTAATCTGACTCTTAAAGTGATTGCATAAACTTGATTATAAGTTCAGTTATTTTGAATAGAATGTCTAGAGAACAAAATAATCGGCTGTAGCTCTAACATCCGCTTTGAAACTTGAATGCTTTAATAAACAAAATAAAAGATGCATAATTTGTTAAAATATGATTGCAATTTGATAATCACTTTTTTTTTCTGGTAACTGTCTATCCCTGTATTTATGATTTAGAATTGATTACCAAGAAAAACATCTCTATATTTTTACAATGTTATCTCTATTAATTTGATGTGAAGAGGAACAATTTAATGTAAGTTTGATTAGGCTTATGAAGTTGGTGATATTGATTTTTGTGATATTAGTAGTAACCTGTCTGTATTTTATAGTTGAAGACATTGAAAGTCACAGATGTGAATGCCCAGAAATCATTAATTGTAGGGATTTTTAGTTTATGTACAGTAACTTGTCCCACGAAGGACACGGAAGAGTTTCGGAACATGTCTTTTTATATTGGGATGGTAGAAACTATTTAGAAAGGAGTCCAGTATCACCCTATACATGACGAAGCACAGTTGCAATGCAACGTGTTGTGTTTCTGGAATGTGTTTTTGATTGAAGAAAAGTGCAACATGCACACGGCTGCGTCATTTCGCCCTGATTTGATGCAGTAATCTTTCATTTCATTAATTTTTTGTACACGTAAATTTATTAACTGCATACCAAAAGGTGAAGCAAATATGTTTGGCCATGCCAAGTTAAATTCTTGTGAAAAAAAGGTACTATTGAATATGAAACTGAACCTGTATTGTCCTAATAGATTTCCAAATGTGTCACACGTATTTATTACGATGTGGTCGTTAATATTTGTTGAGGTTTTTTGTAAACAGGACATGATTCAAATGTGTCTGATTTGCATGAAGGGACTTTTTTCAAACGCTAAAGTTAAGGCGTAATTCTTAAAGTCATTCATGGTAAAATTTCATGAATGCTTTGGTTTCAACCAAGTTTGGTCAAGGAAGAAGATATAGCTTCTTTTTTACTTTATTCTTCTATATTTCTTGGTTTTAGGTGGTCTGATTTTGTCAGGTTCTGCTTAAGTTTGGCCTAAGTTAAGCAGTATGGGTTTTGAACCATGTTGTATGACTGTTGAAATAAGAAAGTTTTCAGTTTCCTCTTGAAAGCCTTAATGTCTTCAATCATCCGAATGTTTCGTGGGAGCTTATTATATAGTCTCGGGGCCGCATAATTAAAGGCTCTGGAGCCTAAAGTAGACGTAAATCTAGGTTCCAACAGTTTGAAGCCATCTGTAACTATTCTCGTGTCGACACGATTTGGCTGTGCAATATGTAGCAATTCTCTTAAGTATTTTGGACGCCCGGTTCTGATAACTTGGTGGGTTATTGTACATAAAGAACTATGGTTTAAAGGTTGCTCTTGAATGGCAAAGGCAGTTCTCAAGAGACTGACCATATATGCATATGATTAGTGCCAAAGCCCCCTCTTCATCAAAGTTAGACCAGGGAGAGCCAGCCAAGGAGTCCTATAGGGTTCCCAAAACTCCACCATCCCTATCTCACAGGGATGGTGAGGTTATAATCACTGGAAGGAATTATTGGGCTTGTATGCTGTACTTGAACCTTCGTCCAACGGATCGCCCGGCAGGGACGTTTCCAATAGGCAGTTACAGAGATAAATATGGTGTAGATTTTCACACTGAATATGATTTCTGTGATAAAAATCTTGTTAAGCAATTTTGGTTTTCACTTCAGAAGTGTCCTTTTATTCAGAAATATTTTCTGGTTACTTGAGGTTACTGGTCATCTTTAATTCTTTCCCAGTGTTACACTTGAGCAGTTAGGTTCATTGTGGATTTATTTCCAGTTTGATGATGTTTCAAGCTTGTATTTTCAGAGCCAGTCAGGATTACTTTTCTCCTCTTGAAGGATTTAATCTGTTAACTTCATCCCTATACTGTATTTGTCTGGGATTTATTCAACGAAAGTCATGATGTTTCTCTTGTGTGATATGCAGATATTGTGATCATGACCCCGAATAGTCTTAATTCTTCCTTTTGTCTGTTCCAAGGATTTATTTGTGCATTTGATTTCCTTTTGTCTGTACCTAGGAATTTTTTTTGTGTATTTTATTTCCTTTTGTCTGTTCCAAGGAAATATTTGTGCATTTGATTTCCTTTTGTCTGTTCCAAGGAATTATTTTGTGCATTTTATTTCCTTTTCTCCATTTCAAGGATATTTTTTTGTGCATTTGATTTCCTTTTGTCTGTTCCAAGGATTTTTTGAGGCTTTTGGTAAATCTTAGGTAGATTTAATTCCATGTCATGTAAGGAATATGTATATTCCTTGTTATTGTTAAACCTGACTCTGTTTTTCCCGAGGAACTAAAGGAGTAATAAAATTTTGCTTTAGTGTAAGTGACTAAAGCTTAGCTGGGAGAAGACTGAGCTACCGGTATATATATATCCTGTTTGCCTTTTCTAAGCACAGCTCATGAAGATGCATCAAATGTGTGTCCTGTTTGAAAACTGCTCTTTAAACCTTAATTTCCAAAGGCCTGCGTCAAATGCTCTCCGCAGATTTTTGTTTTGATGTTGTAAACAGCTGATCTTTATAGGAATATTTGTTTAGGTGCTCCTCTCAACACCTTATTTTTTTAGCGTCAAATGCTTTCTGCATATTTCTGTTTTGACGTTGCTGTAAACAGCTTAACTTTAGAGAAATATTTGTTTAGGTGCTCCTCTCAACAGCTGATTTTTCTAAATGTTTGTTTTGCTTGTTACCTTCATTAGTTGCATGACTGAGTACTGTGCCACATAAGTTATAGGCATTATAGTTTGCTTTTAAAGTCTCTTTTGCCCTTATCTAAGTGTTTTCATCTGTCAGTGTTCAGAATGCAGTTTCTGCCATTGAAGGAAGGAAAGTCAATATCTGTTTTGTTTGATTTTCTGACATAAGAACATTGGTTTCTGTGCAACTCAAATGTAACTATACCTCAAATGCATTTGATTACTGTATTTTCAGTATTTTTTACTAAAGAATATATTTCCAATAATCTTCCTTTCATCTGATTTGTGGTTTCATAAATCAAATCCTTATCAGCTTGACCCTGATTCGTAGACTTTTGTCTTTGGCTATTGAATAAGAGGCCTAAGTCATTTTCATTATTTCTTGTAAATTTTATCCTAATGTGATCGTTGTATGGAAGTTCCCTTACTCATACAAGGTGAACTTAATTCCATTGTGCCTTTTCAAAATTAATACATGTATTAATATGAACAGCTGTTGATACAATGAGTCTTTATCCAAATTTCTTTTGAGATCTGTAGCTTCGGTCATAGGTGATTTGTATGCACAAGGCAGCCGCTGATATTTTGTCGCACTGCCTCGTGTTTTCTGTACTTATTCATGTTTCTTAATGTGGATACATTAGGTTTACCATCCTGTTGTCCAATGGAATTGCTGTAATGCCATCAGATTTTCTTGTGTTTGTTGGTGACATTAGCCATTTTCAGAACTGAGATTACTTGTGCTTTGATCGGTACAGTATTTGATCAAGGAATTTCCATCGACGTTTCTACTATACTTATTTCACGAATGTCTTTTGACTCTTGATTTGGATTTTCAATTATTTATTTGCTTTGAAAATAAATGTAGTTTTGCTAGTATTTTCTTTCTATAGCTGGCATTTTTTCATGGAAGATAATTTCCCTTTGATCACTTTGTACTCGGTAATTTTTGTCATTTTGGAGGGAAATTTATTGAAGTCCCGAACTCTGTTTTAAAACCCAATGCATATTTCTCTTGAGTTCTGTAGCTATGGTCTTTGCTTAATTCTGTGCTCAGGCAGACTTAGATTTTTTGCCTCACTATCTCATGTCTGCTGTATTTCATGTTACTTACTGAGGATATCATTAGATTTTCCCTCCTTCTTGTGTAAGGAAATCGCTCTAGTGCCATCAACTTTTCTTGTTTTTGTTGGTGCCATTAGTTATTTTCAAAATCAAGATTACCTGTGTTTTGACCCGTACAGTATTTGACCAAGGAATTTACATCGGCATTTGAACTGCACTCTGTAGTAATGTCGTTTTCTGTTGTTTTGGGTTTTGAAGTCTACATTTACTTTGTAAGTGAGCGTATTCTGCTAGAACTTATGATGGATTTTAATATCTTTTAGCAGTTAGTATTTTATCTGCTGAGGTAATTTCTCCCTGGGCAGTTTGAACTTTCTAACTTTGTCCTTTTTGGACAAAATTTATTGAAATCACCATCTCTGTCATACAATCTAATGACCAGAGATTATAACAGCAAGTTCCAGTTTAAGTTTTGTATTTTACAAAGATCAAGTGAAAATGAATTTGTCTTCTTGCTAATCATCGAAGACATGAAGCAAATATTTATCTCCAATCCTGTTTAGGTGTTGAGGAGTGTAAGCTAGTGTAGGACACTTTCCCTGTTGCAGTGTTGTATGTTTTGGATCACAGCAGTGTCAATAGGCCTCTGGAAGAAGCAATGAGTTAAATACTATAAGCTATTCATTGTTTCCAAGTTCCAAAATCTTTTTTGCAAGCAAGTCTGCTATTGCTAACAACTTGCTGGGAATGTCCTTAGTAATTGGATGATGTTGAAGGATTTTGCCTTCTGTTTTTAACTTTACAATATGCTGTCATCTAATTACTGGATTAGTGCTCGGATGGTGTAATCTCCTGTGTGGGTTGACATGAAAGCCAGTCGCCACTCGGAATTCCTTTCGTGTCGAAAGTCCAGCGTACAGCCCTTTCATTTTTCTGCTGTGGTTTCTACTGTCTAAATCCAGAAAATTTGTTATTATTTGCTGTCTTCACCTGAGTTTCTGAGACTTGTAATTGCTCCATTTGGCTCAATTTGAACTGTTTTTTTATCCTGTTTGTAGACAAATGGTTAACCATTATCCTTGTAATGACTTTTATCTCTTTTCAATTGAGAAACTGTAGGTCTGTTGCCTGTAAGTAAGAAAGAAAAGCAAACCAAAGGCAGAGGATAGTGCAGAAATCTGTAGGAAGTGTTGGTTACTAATTTCCTATTGATAAAAGTCTTGCATGGTCTTTACTTCTTTGAAGGGAAAACTCTTCTTGTTTCTTGGGAGTAAATATAGTTTATTGCCGTGTGGAGCTATTCTTGTGGACACAGATTTTCTTAGAGTGCGTGAGTTTTCAGTTGAGTAACTTTCGCACATTTCTGTGCAATCTTTCTAGATTAGAAAACTATTCACAAGTTTTGGAAATGTTTCGGTCTTCAAGTTGATTGTCACATGTCTCAAGCTTATTAGCGAGTAGTAAATTCATGTTGGAGTTGATTGCCATGGGTCTCAAGCTTATTAGCAATTGGTAAACTTGTGTTGTTGAAGTTGATTGCCACGTATCTCAAGTTTATTTGAGAGTGGTAAAGTTGTGTTGAAGTTGATTGCCACTGGTCTCAAGCTTATTAATGAGTGGTAAACTCAAGTTGAAGTAGATTGCCACTGGTCTCAAACTTATTAGCGAGTGGTAAACTCATGTTGAAGTAGATTGCCACTAGTCTCAAGCTTATTAGCGTGTGGTAAACTCGTGTTGAAGTAGATTGCCACGGGTCTCTAGCTTATTAGCAAGTGGTATACTCATGTTGAAGTTGATTACCATGGGTCTCTAGCTTATTAGCAAGTGGTATACTCATGTTGAAGTTGATTACCATGGGTCTCTAGCTTATTAGCAAGTGGTATACTCATGTTGAAGTTGATTACCATGGGTCTCTAGCTTATTAGCAAGTGGTAAACTCAATGTGTGTTTTATCAGTGATTTGCATGAGGTTCTCCTCATAGCTTTGATCTGTTTGGTGTGTTCCTTTATGGTGACACAGTAATTCCAAGGTAGTTGAACTTTCATGTGTGTTAAGTGAGGAATCACACTGGTACAATATTCCTTTAGGAATATGAGTTTTATTATCATTTGCCTAAGGTTTGTTGGCATGGAATGAGATTGAATTATCCAGGTACATTTAACCTCATCTTAAGAAAGGTTTTTGTATTATATTCTCAGCTTTATATGAATATAACGGCAGCTTCTTGAAGGGAATTGAGAGTAGCTATATTTTCTCTTAAGTTTGCTTGAAAAGGAAGTTGCTGTGAACACTTTCTTATAATGTACAGGTTAAAAAGGAATCCATCTTTGGTTATTTCGGCTGAATCAGTTTTTTGGTGTTTTCCCTGTGGTGGGAATATTTTGTCTACAAGTTTATTGCAGCATGATGGGTCTTTAAGAAATTTTTGGCTCAATTTTGCATCAGATGCTTCTTTTGAATCTGTTGTCGCATCAGGAGTCGGTTGAGACAGAATTGAGTTTAGTGAAATACAGTACGGTACCTTAGAATGAAAATGGCAGTCAGTACTATATCGTAAATTAAGGACAACCTGGCAATTAAGACGGCCATTTGCTCAAAAGACAGCAATACGAAAGGGCACATTTCAACTGTCTTTTTATCTTTGGGTATACAGAATATGCAGGAAATTACTTTACCATGTACATAAATTTTAATTTAATGTAAAGGTCAGGTAGTTACCCTCCAAGGGAGTTACTGACAGCTGCGGTTTGGTATTTAAGATTACCTTGATACCAATACCACGTCTTTCAGTTCCCCTCTTGAAGGGTGTGCTGCCTGTGCTAACTCGTCGGTGGAGGGGAATGCGACCTCAGTCCAATCTGGCACATAACCGGCTGGGGTGAAGCTGGGGTGTCAGGGCAGTACCCTGCATTTGATGTCATCCCCTTTTCCGAAGTCTTTTGCGCATTTGAGAACCATCGCACGAATTTACCTTAGTTGTGTATTTGGTCTTACTGCTTTCTAGGGAGTTTCTACCATCCAAATATAATAGACTGTACTTGAAATGAGGACTCCGGTTCTCAGTGGTGACTTGGGACACTAAAGTAAACTATAAATGGCCGAATATTAATGATAATTCATTCACATTCAGGGTTTTTTGCTTAAACAAAGTGGCTTTGTTATGTTAACCGATTCAATTATATATTCTTCAGTTTATCTACTGAATTAATCATTTTAATCAATACTGCTTAACTTCACAAGTTTAATCGAGCTAAAACTGTTCCTGTTCAGGTCATATTAAAGAGATATCTGCATGAAAATAGAGAAATATTTTCCTTATAATCAAAATAATCTTTAATCCAGGGAAACATTTGCTTGAAATTAAAAGTATTATTAAGATGCATTCCTACTTTGACAATTATGCATTTATGTGGTTGAATATATTTTGCTTATTGAAGTGGTATTGCTTTCAAGAAAGTGTTGAAGAGTTACGGCTAATTCTTCCGCTCTCTGTACATTCTATTTTTTCCTATACTGGACTTAGCATCAAGGCTATGCACGGTATCATTGGATTGGGGTACACAACGAAAAGTGAATTGCTGTTTAAAAACGTCTCATGAAAAGGATATATATTTCAACTCCACAGTAACATTACCCAAGTACCTTCATGGTATTACTATTCATATCAGTTATAATGTTAAGCAGGATTTAGTCTGATTGGTAGCATTCTTCAAATGGTTTATGAAACTAGTCAAATATGTTCTTAGGTCATTGAAAGAATTTAAAAGTCTCAACTCCATTTATTGCTTCAATTAAAAGTCATGAGTTTACAAAGGAAATTTGCTTTGTAAAATGGAACTTTAAAAAGCAAATTTTTGGTTGTTACAACTCAGGAATTTTCTCAAGTCCAATGTCCAAAGGCATCTCTGGTTCTGTGATATATCTCAACACCTTTTAGAATTATAGCTAAATATTTTACTCTATCAGTAAGTTTCAAAATGTCTGCAGCAGAGTTTAAAGTTATGATATTCCTTGACTTATTATCAGGCTTTTTCAAAATACATATTTCAGCTATGTTAACCAACTGGGAGGTGTGTCCCAGTGACAGGCTGCTTACAGTAAGCAAACTGCAGTCACTTAGCATTTCAAATCAACATTCCAAGATATGATGTCACCTCACTCTTCACAAGAGAGATTCAGGGACCGTTCAACTTCTACATAGGCTTTACGGTGATCGGGGTAGCAGGCAGAGCTTCATAGAGCTAGAAAAATGCTGTTCTAGAGGTCAGCCCCTTATTTGGGGGGGTACACAAATGAGCTCGGAAAAAAAATATTTTTTTTTTTTAAATTTTTTACCTTTGTAATTTTATGGAAAATAAAAGATTTTATGGAAAATAAAAGTTTGTTGTTAAGTTCTGATTTTTATTTTCTTCTAAAATATCTTTGTTACATAATTTTATACAAGTTTTTTTGCATGGTATATTACTGTAAAATAATTTCATACATATAATTCCATGTGCATAGATCATTGAGCTTAATACTTAGAATATGAAATATCAAGTTTAGTATTTTTTTTTTTAAATATACAATATATTTATAAAGTTGTAATGGGAAACTAAAATAGGTCCTAAGAATGTTTTCAAACAAATATCACTTTTTCAAGTTTTGGTATATTGTAAGGTCTTAATACTTTAAAAGTGTTTTTCAGAGCCGAGTGTGTGAAACAGAAAATCTCAAGTTTTGAAAACTTGTGCTTCCTTGTGGAGTACTGTAGTGACTAACTTTTTATGTTCTAGATTTAAGTATGAACAGTACTGTATAATCAATCACACTTGGTGAACAACTGGTATAGACACCGGAGAAATTAACTCCAGCGTCTATACCAGTTATTCACCAAGTTCGATTGATTATACAGTACTGTATTCTTCAAACTTAAATCTAGAATATCAAAAGTTGATCGCTACAGTACTCCACAAGGAAGCACTAGTTTTCAAAACTTGAGATTTTCTATACTTCAAACACTCCGCTCTCAAAAACATTTAAGTAAAAGACTTTACAAAATACTAAGTAACAAAAAAGTTTAAACATTTATACAAAACTTTGAACAGAAAAACATGGTAATTTGATTAAATTTTAAACATTTTTAATCAAATAATTTTGAAGAAAAAGAAAAAATTATTTCATCAATTTTTATCTATAAAAAATCTTCTATCTTTGCTCAAAGTAAAGACTGCAGTTTATCATTTTTTATATCCTTAATGATTCATGACTTTCAATGACAATATTTTAAACTGATCAACAAAATAGTATAAACAATTTCACAAATAACTTTGAACAGAAAAACATGGTAATTTAATTAAATTTTAAAACATTTTTAATCAAATCATTTTGAAAAAGAAAAAATTATTTCATCAATTTTTATCTATTAAAAAAATGTTCTATCTTTGCTCAAAGTAAAGACTGCAGTCTATCAATTTTTATATCCTTAATGATTCATGACTTTCAATGACAATATTTTAAACTGATCAACAAAATAGTATAAACAATTTTACAAATAACTTTGAACAGAAAAACATGGTAATCTAATTAAATTTTAAACATTTTTAATCAAATCATTTTGAAAAAGAAAAAATTATTTCATCAATTTTTATCTATAAAAAAAATGTTCTATCTTTGCTCAAAGTAAAGACTGCAGTATATCAATTCTTATATCCTTAATGATTCATGACTTTCAATGACAATATTTTAAACTGACCAACAAAATAGTATAAACAATTTTACAAATAACTTTGAACAGAAAAACATGGTAATTTAATAAAATTTTAAACATTTTCAATCAAATCATTTTGAAAAAGAAAATTATTTCATCAATTTTTATCTATTAAAAAAAAATGTTCTATCTTTGCTCAAAGTAAAGACTGCAGTCTATCAATTTTTATATCCTTAATGATTCATGACTTTCAATGACAATATTTTAAACTGATCAACAAAATAGTATAAACAATTTTACAAATAACTTTGAACAGAAAAACATGGTAATTTAATTAAATTTTAAACATTTTCAATCAAATCATTTTGAAAAAGAAAATTATTTCATCAATTTTTATCTATTAAAAAAAATGTTCTATCTTTGCTCAAAGTAAAGACTGCAGTCTATCAATTTTTATATCCTTAATGATTCATGACTTTCAATGACAATATTTTAAACTGATCAACAAAATAGTATAAACAATTTCCCAAATAACTTTGAACAGAAAAACATGGTAATTTAATTAAATTTAAAAAATTTTTTAATCAAGTAACTTTTTTAAGAAAAGGAAAAAAATTTAATTTCATCAATTTTTATCTGTGAAAATATTCTATCTGCTCAAAGTAAAGACTGCAGTCTATCATTTTTCATATCCTTAATGATTCATGACTTTCAATGACAATATTTTAAACAATCATTCAAAATGGTACCTAATTGTAAGGTAAAATTCACACCATCTCATACATTTAACAATTTAAAGTTCCTGTATGGTATAGATTGATGGTAAATTGGTCTCTTGAAACAAAAAATGAATAAAATTTATTTCTATATTCACCTGGTGTTCAAATTGCTTCTCCATGGAAGCTCAATTTCATCGACAATTCTCTAAAACTAAATATCCTGATTTATTTCCTTTCAATTGGGCTCCACAAAGCACTGGAAGAGTTGGAAGACCCAGGCCTATAAGGCTGAGGACTAAGAGGCATGAAGTAGATGATGATGAATGAAGAAATATTGATTTAAAAGCTCAAAATAGAGACGACTGGTGAAATTTAACAAAGGCCCTTTGCGTCAATAGGAGTAGGAGGGGATGATGATGATGATTTCCTTTTAATACTTATGCCATTAGTAAAATAAGACATAGCGGTTAATAATAATAACCAATGGCTTGTGCAAGCCGCCGTGTCTGTCTTGCACTCAAGACGTCACAACTGTGCCAAATCTTGAACCGAGTCAGTAGGGAGGGTAGTGGAAATATACGATGGTCAACCTGTATATAAAAATTTGGCCAAAAAAACTCCCATGTATTGCTGACTCCCACAAAAGAAAACAAAGAGGTAATTTACCGCTCTAAATAATAGAAATAATGACCTAATTATATCTATATAACTCAACACCATATAACCGAATCCAGAATTCTGAAGCAAAATACAAATCAACCAGACCCAAAAATATTATCCTCATTATTACTAGCTAAGCTACAACTCCAGTTGGAAAAGCAGGATGCTATAAGCCCAAGGGCTCTAAAGGAAAATAGCCTAGTGAGGAATGGAAATAATGAAATTAACTATATGAAAAGTAATGAAAAAAGATAGAATATCTTGAAGATCAGTAACAATGTTGAAATAAATGCGTCGTATATAAACTATGGACACACTTGTGTCAGCCTGTTCAACATAGCCTTATGATGTCGGTACCAGTGCTAGAATTAACTGCATACCTAGTATTGCGTACAGGATTGTACTCTGGGAAGACATGAAAGCAAAGGATGGTCAAAATTATGAAAAGTCTTATGCGAAATGCATAAAGAACTAAGGTAACTGAATGACAATGTCAGTGACTAATATCTAGCGCAGGAATAAAAAATTCAATAGACAGCAAGTCTATGTCCAACAAATCAAGATGAACTTCAGCAGCTGAAGACCAGACGGGAGAATAATACTCAAAACAAGGCAGAGTGAAGGATTGAGAACACTTCAGAACAGATTGATCAACGAAAATCGGAATGACTTTCCAATTAAGACTAGTTTTTGTGCTATTGACGAAGAAACAGACCAAATGTGTTTCTCAAAAGAAAATTTGTAATCAAGGGAAAAACTTTAAAAGGGATTTTGATGCTTCATTCCACGTCGCAGCTGAGCTACTGAGAAATAGAAGCCTCCAACAAACAAAGGGGTGGGAGAAAAAAGAAGTAACGGGCGGCCCATCAGGACGACATGGTTATCTCACCTGAAAATAGATTTTTCCTACGTCAAAATCCCTTTTTTGGGCTCTAGCCAGGTCGTCCTGATGGAAATGTACCAGAGAATTATCTATACTCGGTGGGAGGCTTTGCATAAAAGACCTTGAACCAAAAAATTGCTCCCCACCTAAGTGACGAAACAAGTATTAATCTCTAAACCTGGGAACCTTTAAAGGAAATGAAGTGCATTTTCCCTTAAGCAAATACTTTTGTTTCCTCATTGCTAATAACAAGCTGAAGGAGTGCCCTAGGATGCATTGTGGGCTACGTCGTTGCCGCGGAGTAGATAACACCCCCTCAACCACCACATTATAATGCGTCTCCTCCAATTGCTTCATTTAATGCCTGAAGAAAACCCAAGTGGACCCAAGTGGACTTCCAACCAGTATATGTCTGCAGTCCCTCAAGTCATATACTGGAAAAAGTTCTAGAAAGAAGCAACATCTTACAAGCCGGGCCCTCTCTTCACGGAAAGTAAATAATTTTATTTCGTAAGTGGTTTAGAGACAAATCAAATCCCACTGTATTCTTTTAAAACAAAAGACTACCCTTAAACTGCACTGCTCTCAGCAAATACACTTTTGGACGGTGTATTAGACCAAGGAAAGGATCACCATGAAGGGGAACTACTTTCCATAGACCACAAGGTGAAAAGGGAAGTTCAATTTTTTTTTTCGAAAAGCGGGTCCAGGGTATAAATTAACCTCACCATTTTCAACAAATTCAATGTATTTCTCGTCTCTAGAAATCGCTACAAAGTCACTAACCCGAGCATCAGAAGCCATCATAATTAAGAAGATGACTTTCTGAGTGGGATTCAGAATAGTAGCCTTTTGATTGCCATGTCCGAAGTGAATTGCAAATCTTTGTCCAAAGACCAAGAGATAGGCTTCGGTAGAGCCAACAGCCGTAGCCTTGCACAAACCTTCAGAACTTTGTTGAAGAGATCCAAGTAAAATTCGACATCAAAGGCATATAATATAGATCTAGTGAGGGCCGAAGTGTACGACGAAATCGTAAAGGAGGCTAGACTTTCAAACATGCAAAGCAAGCTTGAAAGTTACACAAAATCCATAGTAATCAACCCTGGATTTATGTCTTTGACATATTTGATCCATCTGGTCTATGACGTTTCATACAGTCATGGTTCTAGACGACTCATAGTTTCCACAAATACCCACTCCTCACGTTGAATTTTCAATTCCATTCCCAGGAATAAGGTGAAATCAAATATGAGATGAGGATTGAACGATCTCCATGATGAAGCATAGACAATCCCCTGCTGTCCATCCTTAGACAGAATCGAGTTAGTCACGGCACGAGTTGGGATTCAAATCTGTGACAATGGGAAACCTGTTGCTCATTGGCTACCAAAGAGCCACCAGCCGCCATCCCTTGAAAGATCTACGCCTGTCAAAAACCTCCACGAGGAGGTTAAACAGTGGAAACAGGTAAATCGTCGTCCAATGACTCGCATCCAGGGACATTGACGAACTTTAATGTCCGTGCCCACTGCTGCTTGAACCCCTTTCGGTGCTACTTAGCAGGGAAATATCATGCTGAAGCTCATTGCAAACAGATCCACTGTAAGGCCAGAGATTTGATCTCGCTGATCCAACGTAAAGAAGGTTATCATTAAGGAGACCTCAATTCTAGTCTGTTGAATCAATATACTATAACTCTGTTAACGAGGTTTAAGTGGATATGAATGTTCTCCTACAGGTATAAGTTCATGAGGGAAGAGAAGACTGCCAGGGACTCCAAAATATTGATGTGGTATTGGTAAAATTTCTGAGACCAACAGCTTTGCACTTTTTTGGGTGGGTTATGACCCACCCAACCTCCCACCGAGGCGTCTAAACAGTGTCACTACTAGAGGAAAACGCACTGTGAAAGACTTAAGGCAGTGAACCATGGTCTAAGTTGCAAGAAAACCGGGGTCGTCTTCTGATGGTCAAGAAGAGGTCAAGGGATTCGGCAGAAAACACCTTGCCCAAAAGATAGTCAGTGTTGCCGTCACCAGTGGCAGCACATCCGTAAAGCCCTGTCCACACGATCGGGCAAACAGTGATACCAGGCCACAATAGTTAGTGAAAATGAGGGTTGATGACGTCAGAAGCCCCCCAATAGATTCGCCGACGAAGAAATAATTTGCCATCATGGTACAAAAATTGCCATTAGTAACTGCACACTTAGGTAACAGCATTGCCATCTCCCAAGGCTCTTCCTAAAGCAGAGGAATAAGAATAATCCCCAATACGAGGCTTCATCTGCCGTCAGTAACAGCAGTGTTGGTAAGAATGGCAGCAAAGTCAGACAACTATACTTCCCTCAGAAACATCGTGCAATAAGCAAAGGTTGTGGCGGTACAGGCCATACTGCCTTAAATAGCGACGCATCACTATCGAATGAGGTCGGAGACGACGAAGCCGTAAATACCAGCAATGACGTCAGTCTGACAACTCACTCTTACATAAAGGGGTATGCTGACGGGTCTGAAAGACCAGAACCCAGAAGGGATTAGGCCTCACAACAACAATAGTAAAAACACAACATGATATATAAAATTAAGTTCAGTATCAGTAACAGGATTGATTGATTGATTTAAGGTAGTTACAGGAAGACTCACCATGGAGAAGCTTTACTATATCTAAAATTCTCATAGGCTAGGATACGGCAGCACACAACTGTCAGTGCACCAGCAGGAAAAAACTCACCCTTTGCAAAGGGGAACACGATAGAACTACCGTAAGCTAACATGAAAACATATGAATGCATATAGCATAACGGACCAACGAACACACCGTCGAAGGAAAGGCTAGGCCTGGATACAACAAGTCAAAAGAAAAATCCCAGAGGCTAAAAGAAAATGCAGTAAGAGTCAGTGAACCAACTAAACAAGATGAGTGAGCTCACCCTTTGCAAACGGGAACTCCAAAAAACTGCGCCTTCCTGGCCCTGAGAGAATTCAGAAGCTTGTAGCACAGTGGCCTAGCGCCTAACCGGTCAGAGTACCGAGAAACGCCAACAAGTGGGACAAAAATCTGAGAGACTAGTATGACCAAGTGAAAACCTTATCACCCTTTGCAATGTTACTTAAAAATTCAACAAAGATGGTAAGAAGAGACACCACCTCCTGGCAGTTCTAGTTTGAGAACAAGGGCCTCATGATCAATATGACCAAAAGCAGCACTAAAATAAAGGCCAATCGTGCAAATTTCCTTAACACAAAGGGTTTTTTGTATAGCATTGGAAATTGTATGAACATCACAAGCTCCAAGGCCTTTGCAACAGCCAACTGTAAACTAGGGAACAGATAATTACCTTCAGCAAACCTATTTGGTAGTTTTTCCAAAAGGCACTCAAAAGTGCAAAAAGAAACACCTAGTGGAAAATAACAATATTGGAGCTATGAAATCAGCAGACTTTTAGAAAAACAAAGGAAAAACACCACTTAGGTCTACATCTACATGATCAAAGTACACGGGGGTTTTAATTTCAAGAGACCGAAAACAAATTTGTTAGGTTAGCCTCAGGAAAACAGTAATGAGGAAGATGAGACAGTTTCTCATTATTCCGATTACTGTCAAACACATCAGCCAAAAGAGTTGCCTTTTCGTTTGGGCAGTTCGTGACAGAGCCCTCTGGTTTAAGTAAAGGAGGAACTATTACGTCTACACCAAAGTGTGTATATTTAAGGGAAGCCAACCACTCATGTTATTGGGATGTACCAGAAGGGTTTCTTTTATGATTAAATTTTATTCCTTTTCAGTTGAAACATAAGTACTAGCCAAAGTGATTAAAATTCAAATCTGATCTGTTACCCTTCCAAATAAGAACGTCTACAATCATCATTGAACCAGAGTTTGTCTTTCACTCGGTACTTCAGCACACGAGAAGAGATATGCCTATCAATTACGTTGATTACATTCTCATTCAAAAGAATAACAGGCTCAACACTTCTATACAAATGTGATCAATTCAAATGCAATCACCCAAAATACCATTTTAGCCTGCTTGAGATTTTATATACATCTTACATGACACACCAGGGACTGGCTGCTCAGTCCTAATCATTAACGAAATCAAGGCATGATCAGACATTCCAACTGGAGAACCAACCTTACTTACCACAACACCAGGGAAGTTTGTGTAAAGTCAGTCCAAGAAGTTATCAGACCAGTGATTACCTTCACTTATGATCTACTCACAGACTGATTCAGAGGTACAGTCCAAACCTAAAGCCGTAATCAGTAGGAGAAACAGAATTTAACCATTCCCTATGGTGAGCATTGAAATATAGGACCTAAAGCTCCATAATCATGGTGATAAAGCCAGGAATCTTCACAGTAAGGCATAGCGAAGGAAAACCAACTTGGTATGAAATAGAGCTGTGGCCAAAACCCTTTCCGAAGTAAAATTTCTGCAAAAATTAAGAGTTGTCGCTGCCTTACAATAGGAACACTAACCTTCAGGACTTTCATTAGACTTTGATCAAATTCTTTGTGAAATTTTGATGTCAAAACTCTTAACAAGAAATGACATTGCATTTTTGGAGAAGACAATTTGGAATTCTACTGTAATACCAGAAAAATAAATTAGGAACACTACTTCTAATATTCAAAGATTTTGCCAAATAATCTGGAACTATAAATCTGTTTTCTGATAATCTCTCATACTTTTCCAAGAGAGAATTTGAAAGAATTGTGGCAAACTCTTAGTCCCAAAATAATATTTAGCTCTGAAATTGAGCAAATGAGTTACCATCATCTTACGTTCCTCAAACCCTACATAGAAGGCATTGCTTGGAGTTCATTTAAGCAATTAGCTCAAGCCAACACTAACAGGATGTGTTTTACCAATGAGAACTTTAATCAAAAATTTTTTCAAAGGTTAAAAGTTGAACCTTTAAATACTGTAAAACTACGGACACATCAAAATTCCATAAATTAGACATGACTACTGGAGGTCCTGCAATACTAAAAAGCACTAAATACACACACCATAATACCTGAAAAGACGAGATCTAATATCAAATACTCAAGTACGGAATTATGCATGGATCTGTATCCCTTAACAGCCGAAATTTCAATGTTTTCACAAAAAAGAGAACGTAAAAATTTAATCATTCAAATTAGTTTTTTTCAAAAATAGCCAACTATCCAAGAGTGTAAGAAAAAAAATAGAAAATTGTCCAACAAATGTCAAAATATGGACAATCATCCAAGAAATCTGTCAAAAAAAAAATTGCCAATCATACCAAAAATGCAAAAGAATGGCCAATACTCCAAAAAAAATAATGGCCAATCATCCAATACCTGTCAAAAAGTAGCCAATCATCTAGGTATAAAAGAACTCTCGGGCAATGATTCCTCAACCATTCTGAAAGAGAGGCCATCATCATGGTGAACACTTGAAGGTCTGCCCGAGAATGAAACATTGCACTAAAATTGGTAAATCTTTGAACCACTGATGAAACGAAGATATTTCCATGAATTGTGGAAGTATGAGAAAATATGCATCTAGGAGTCTGTTGAAAACAAGTCTTTTCTCTTTATCACCCTCAAGAGGAGGGAATTTCAATAGCAAACTTTGTGAGAACTAATCATTTTAAGGGCCAAGACATCTACAACTTGTTTCAACCCCCTCAATCTTTGGAGGTCTTGGTATAACCCGTTGCAAATTCCCAGATAAATTACATAATTTTGTTTCAAAATCTGTGCCAATCCTGTATTGCTAGATAATTCTGAAATAGGGCTGGTTCCTTGGACAAAGGAGAATTGGAGCCTGGAGGGATCAGGTAGACTCTTTTGACTACAGCTAGCAATCCAGGATTGGGACAAAGGCCATCCCAAACATGAGAGAAACTATTCCACCGGTAGGGATTTGCAAAGGACGACTGTTCTCTCATAAGATCTGGAGTCTAGTTAGAAACTCTTCTGGAATGCCTAAGAGTGGAATCCTGATATACCTCGGATACAAGAGGATTTCCTTTGGGTACAATTCCAAGACCGTCAAAGCAGACTTTAAAAGTCGGAGACTTGGATATCATAAGAAAGTGACTCGTAGTATCACTAAGTATTGGTACCCACTCGAGCAACTACTTATCTATATACAAAATAAGACTCAATATAAGGGAAAAATAGAAATATTAAATATTTCTGCGCCTCATTGTCCCAAGCATAAAGACAATTATTTTTATCTCTTAATCACCAAACATACAAAGGCTGTTGGTACAGCCTC
The DNA here is from genome assembly GCF_036898095.1 of Palaemon carinicauda. Classification (NCBI taxonomy): domain Eukaryota; kingdom Metazoa; phylum Arthropoda; class Malacostraca; order Decapoda; family Palaemonidae; genus Palaemon; species Palaemon carinicauda. The sequence goes on from NW_027171449.1 coordinate 38,734, forward strand.
AGTAGTCCTATCTTAAAACAGTTTTATATAAACAGGTCAGATAATTCCAAACCAAATTAAAATTTTCTTCCTATAATACTAAAAATAACTCCTACTTCAAAATCAGAAAAGTAGAGTATTTCATTTCAAGAAAGCTTAGATTGATTGATTGATTTAAAGTTTTCAGGCATCCTGACATCTGAGGACATTGACGCTGGTAACATTTAATTTATGTATACAAAAATAAAAAATAAAATAAAATAAAAAATAAAAGAGTATTCAGTTAAAGTCAAAAGTTGAATATTTTTCAGAAGACCTGCTTCTGAAATAATCTAAAAATGCCACTTGCATGGTAGGACACATCATTTCCAAGAATCTTGGGAAGGATGAACCTGCCACCCTCACCTCGAGCCTCAAACAAATATCTATTCCTTAAGTTGTTATAATTGGGGCATTTGGTCAACAAATGCCTTACTGTTAAGAGGTACTAAACAGTCGTCACAATACGGTTGGAGTTGGCCCTTCAGCAGAAACTCGTGTGTCAACTGAGTGTGACCGATACGGAGACGACAAAGAGACTTCTCCCATTTTCGGGGCATCATATTATACCTCCAAGGAGATATGATATTTGTTACCTCTCGCATTTTATTCCCATCTAGGCTATCCCATTGCTGTTGCCATTTATTGCAAACCAATTTCTTGATGTCAGGCAAGAAATCATTACAGGGAATAGGATACCTTCTTGCAGCAACTCGGATACAGCCTTCTTAGCCAGTGAATCTGCCTTCTCATTCCCAGACACACCTACATGTGCTGGAACCCAACAAAATTGAACTGTTATACCTCTCTGTCCAATAATAAAAAGCCATTCTAAAATCTTTAAAACTAAAGGGTTATTAGAATTAAAAACTTCTATAGCTTGAAGGACACTCCTTGCATCACTAAAAATTGTAAAATTACCCTCCTTCTCCAACGCTATTTTCTCAATAGCGGTTAATATGCCATACAGTTCGGCAGTAAATATGGAAGCGGTCAGAGGAAGTGCACTTCTACAATTAAAACCATTACTATGTACTCCAAATCCAACGCCAGCATCAGATTTGGAGCCATCAGTATAGATAAAAGTTGATCCTCTATGTTCTTTAACATGTTCATTAAAAAGACACCTGGCTTCTAGGTCTGACATCTTCTTATCTCCAATAAAATATTTACAAAAAGATATCTCTGGTAACTTCCATGGAGGCGTTGATGATACCTTGAATGGAAGTACCTTATTTCTAATTATATCCAGACTATTTAATAATCGTTTCACCCGAAAGCCATAAGGTTGAGGAGATTTTGGGTGCAACTTAAAAGTATGATGCGTGTCTTACAAGGCTTGCAGTCTGAAAGGCTAGAGAGTTAGGGAGTCTTTGCAATCTAAACTAATACCGAATAATGGAAGACATTCGGTAAAGGTCTAGAGGTAACTCTCCAGCATCAACAAGGAGACTTGGGATAGGCGAGGTTTTAAAAGCTCCAGTAGACAATCTAATATCTGCATGATGTATCGAGTCTAATATTTTTAACCGGCTTGGTGTGGCTGAAGAAAATATTTCACAACCATAACTAATTTTGGAAAAAATCAAGGCCTTGTATAATTTTAAAATAGTATTGCGGTCTGCCCCCATGATGTATGGGACAATACTTTCAAGATATTCAGAGCTTCAACACACACAGCTTTTAACGCTTTTAAGTGAGAAACCCACGTAAGCCTACAATCAATTATCAAACCTAAAAATTTAGCTTCTCAAGAAAGCTTAGACGTAACTACTACTTAAGCATCTGCAAAGTAGGGTATTTCAAGAAAACTTACATGTATCCCATACTTAAGCATCTGCAAAGTAGAGTATTTCAAGAAAACTTACATGTATCCCATACTTAAGCATCTGCAAAGTAGAGTATTTCAAGAAAACTTACATGTATCCCATACTTAAGCATCTGCAAAGTAGAGTATTTCAAGAAAACTTAGATGTATCCCATACTTAAGCATCTGCAAAGTAGAGTATTTCAAGAAAACTTAGATGTATCCCATACTTAAGCATCTGCAAAGTAGAGTATTTCAAGAAAACTTACATGTATCCCATACTTAAGCATCTGCAAAGTAGAGTATTTCAAGAAAACTTACATGTATCCCATACTTAAGCATCTGCAAAGTAGAGTATTTCAAGAAAACTTACATGTATCCCATACTTAAGCATCTGCAAAGTAGAGTATTTCAAGAGTATTACTTAAGCATCTGCAAAGCAGAGTATTTTAAGAGAGTAACTCCTACTTAAAAGTCAGAAAAGTAGAGCACTTCAAAAATACTTCCTACTTTATTAACCAAAAACAGCATTTGTTTAGAGAGCCAACTTTCAAACTGGAAATTTAAAGACGTCTATTGGCATAAACAATTGGCTCAAGGACGGGGATTAAATCAATCTAGAACAAGCTTTGGTATATGATGATTACTATTACTATTATTATTATTATTATTACTATCCAAGCTACAACCCTAGTTGGAAAAGCAAGATGCTATAAGCCCAGGGGCTCCAACAGGGAAAAATAGCCCAGTGAGGAAAGGAAATAAGGAAATAAATAAATGAAGAGAACAAATTAACAATATATCATTCTAAAATAAGTAACAACGTCAAAACAGACATGTCACATATAAACTATTAACAACATAAAAAACAAATATGTCATAAATAAACTACAAAAAGACTCATGTCCGCCTGGTCAACAAAAAAGCATTTGCTCAAACTTTGAACTTTTCAAGTTCTACTGATTCAACCACCCAATTAGGAAGATCATTCCACAACTTGGTAACAGCTGGAATAAAACTTCTAGAGTACTGCGTAGTATTGAGCCTCGTGATGGAGAAGGCTTGGCTATTAGAATTAACTGCCTGCCTAGTATTACGAACAGGATAGAATTGTCCAGGGAGATCTGAATGTAAAGGATGGTCAGAGTTATGAAAAATCTTATGTAACATGCATAATGAACTAATGATTGTCTTAAATAAGTCGGAAGTTCTTTGTGGTATAGAAATCCTCAACGCTAATGAGAATTAAAAGTACCAATATAACTTTGCACTTGAGATGGCAAGTTATTTCAACATTCTAGGCTAGAGGTGTAAGAATACTACCACGGTACATCCTGCGTCTCTGAGAAAGCGACTGAAAGAACAGTTGCTACCCTGCAGTCTTGCTTTGTAGTAAAAGGTTTGGCCCACTGCCAATAAATGTGGAACTGCTGCCATTCAGTTGGACTATTTAGTCTTAGGTTAGACACACTGCCAATAACTGTGGTTGATGACTGCAACGGCACGCTATCGTAAAAACCTCTGCCAAATTATAAAGTGCATCAGACCACCAATGCCTTCACGTTGGGATAACGCTAAGATAGAAGATAGTTAATTTATCGATTCTATCTAAAAGAAAAAGGCAAAATCAAGTGTATAAATCTTAGAAATAGCAGTCTCCGAAGACTTGGAAGGAGAAGCAGCATCAGAATTCATTTTACTTATTTGAATATTTTTTTCTGAAAGGTTATGTAAGAAACATACCACCTCATTGTTCCGGCCTATTTTCTTCTTTTTCTATTTACCTGTTCAGAAGGATGACCAGAGACGGTAATTTAAACTGGTCTTCTTGTTTGTTTACAGCATTGCATGGGAGCTGCTGTGGATTTATTTTAAAGACTCACTTCATCAGCTAAGCTACTAGACATACAATTACCCAGTTGGGATTAACACTGATGAACTAGTGGCTGAGCTTGCAAGCAACTGATGTGTACAAAAACAAGATACATTTGGTGCTAGAGGAATCGTACGATAAGCCAACACAGCTAGGCAGGAAATATGAGGTTGCTTAAAAGCATTTACTTAAGCAAGTGGAGGGATATTAGGATCTCGGTCTTCTGCCTCACAATTCAATTTGTTTAAAACAGGACCTAGGATTGCAGAAGACGAGAATTTTGCTTTAGAAAGGTCAAAACTAAATAATGAATCAAGAGACACTGCGAGAGGATCTCAAATCTGCAATGTGCTATACACCATCAGAACCCTTACTATATAGAACACTAGAACATCCACATCTGACTTCAGAAGTCAGGTTAGGGTCTGAAACAGAAGAGGTTACTTCAGAATCATTGCCTTTAATTTTAGACTTGCTGGACTTGAGAATAAAATCAAGAGCTGTGAAGTTCATCACTAACAAGATAAAGAGCTGGATTTCCCCCTGAACTAAAAGAAAGTTTCCTTTACCGCCTTGAGCTTTCAATTTGGTCAGCAACTATAGAAAAATACTTTTCCACAAGAGGCCTTGACAATCATCACAATGATTATTCAAATCGCAGTACTGTCCATGATGGAAAGCAAGAGTGTATGCGGATCATGATCACCCAGAAACTATTCCCTGAATAATTTATGCTGTAGCATTAAACCCAGAGAAAGACATCTCTAAACAGAGCTAAATCAGCCATGTCTGATTATTACAGGCAACCTAAATTCTTTATAGTGGTCAGCATCTCATCCCCACATCTGATGAGAAACGCTAGCAAAAAATTAAAAGACGAAACAAATTAATGACCCCCGCCACCCATTCCATTATCACTAGGAGGCAAGGCGAAGACTGAAATCCCGCTAAAACTTTGCAACAGAGGATGGACCATAAGCAAACCGGGCAGCTGCTCACAGGCTACAAAAGTAGGGAAAGTGATCGACGGCCATCCAGTGCGGAATAACCCTCACCAGGAGGACTGGGTAACTTAAACAAAGGGTGGAACTGTGCAAACCTAGAGATATCCACCACACATGGGAATTAGTCATCAACCCTGAATGCCCATGTGGGGCAACACTATAAACAATGGAACACATCCAATGAGGGCAAAACTGGGCCCTCACTGCTCGGATCAAGAGCTCAAGGGAAGCAATTGAAATGCCCTAATGTGAGTTTTTGTCATTGGCACGATAATATGCATACATATATACCAAGGTACTCGCCCAATTTTGGGGGGTAGCCAACATCAAACAAATTTAACAGAAAAGGGGACCTCTCCTACTCCCCCCAATTTTGGGGGGTAGCCAACATCAAACAAATTTAACAGAAAAGGGGAGGGACCTCTCCTACTCCCCCCAATTTTGGGGGGTAGCCAACATCAAACAAATTTAACAGAAAAGGGGAGGGACCTCTCCTACTCCCCCCAATTTTGGGGGGTAGCCAACATCAAACAAATTTAACAGAAAAGGGGACCTCTCCTACTCCCCCCAAATTTGGGGGGTAGCCAACATCAAACAAATTTAACAGAAAAGGGGACCTCTCCTACTCTCCCCAATTTTGGGGGGTAGCCAACATCAAACAAATGAAACAGAAAAGGGGACCTCTCCTCTCTATGTTCCACCCAGCCTGACAAGGGACTCGACCGTGTTCGGCTGGTACTGCTAATAATATACGACGATCAAAACCCAAAATCTGAAATGGTAACTGAAAGACACTAATGTGTGGCTAGCACAAGCCGTTGGTTATTGCTATGATTGATTGATTGATTGAAAGTTTTCAGGCATCCTGACATCTAAGGTCATTGATGCCGGTAACATTTAATTTGTATACAAAAATAAAAAATAAAATAAAAAATAAAAGTATTCAATTAAAATCATAAAAGTTAAATAGTTTTCAGAAGACCTGCTTCTGAAATAAATCTAAAAATGCCACTTGCATAGTAGGACACATCATTTCCAAGAATCTTGGCAAGGATGAACCTGCCACCCTCACCTCGAGCCTCAAACAAATATCTATTCCTTAGGTTGTTATAATTGGGGCATTCGGTCAACAAATGCCTCACTGTAAGAGGTACTAAACAGTTATTGCCATGGACCGCTCCAGTCTCATCACTTTACTAAAAGTATAAAGCCTATTGAAAGGAAATAAATCAGGAAATTCTTTAAGTTTTAGGGGTAAAAATGTCGATGAAATTAAGATTCCAGAGAGAAGCAATTGGAACATCAGGAGTATTTTATAAAAATCAATTAGTTATGATATACAGTGAATTAGTTATTCAATGATAAAACCTCAATTGACTAGCTAAAAATACCATAAACCAAGTTAACATTTGAATACTTGGAATAAAAACAAAAAGCAATCATAAGTTTCCCATAAAATACAAATTATTCAAGTCCCATAAAATACAAAAAATTCACTTTGGCAAATCAAAGTATAAATTTTACCAAATTACTAAATATATTCAAAAATAATTTGTCAAATCAAAGGGTAAATTTATCCAAATCACTAAATTCATTACAAATTCTTAGATTGAATTTAACAAAATTACTAAAGTCTTGTTCAAAAGTTGTCTTTTCACAATCAGATGCCATTTTACTTAACTTACCAATTACATATATGATTTTAATTATAACTCCTAGTATTTGAAATACATTTCAAAACATCATGAAAAGGGAGAAAAACAAATTTAATTAATTCAATGGACTGATCCCATAATGCCCCATATTTTTATCCTCGTCCTAACCAACTCCGGTTACACTTCACATGCACAAAATGGTTATGACTACCCAGGAGTTGGAAAGGGCACAAGACAGACATCAGTGGTGAGAACACTGAACCCTATACGTCCTTTGAACTGATACTGGAGTTTAACTACTTCAAGTTCACATAGTTAATTTAGATGTCGTTTCAAAATTGAGTCAAAAGAAAGTGTAGAGAGTACGTGACAGAAGGAAAGTTGGCCAGGGTAACCAAGAACAATATTATTCAGCTTTTAGCAACATCTTGACATTGATGAGACACTGAGTGGTACTGCAGGGATCGCTTAAGTTGATCGAGGTCTACGTAGGTTAATCTCTCTCAGATGTATTTCCTGTAATAAAACAGAAACGTTATCAAAAGGGTCACTACTGTACCTTCATTTCCTCAACTATCAGTTTAGTATAAATTCTTCGTATGAAATAGTAAAAGTGCTTCATTACCAGACTGATAAAACTTAAGCAGCTGCCTCTTTAAGTGAATTAAATTAACATCTTGTCATAGTGACTAACAATTCAAGAGAATAGACCACCAAGTTTAGCCGCACCCCTCTCCACTACAAAATCATCAAGAAATTCTTTCCCACTGTTATCCCTAAATTAACAAAGGCATTCTCCTCTTCCACCACACCTCTCCTCTCTATATTATCCTTCACCTTATCTCACAATCTAATTCCCTACCTCCCCGTCAATCTTCTCCCCTTAACAAGTTCTTCCCAAGCCCTACTCACTCCCTCGCCACCATCTATCCTTAACCCTTTTACACCGAGGCTCTTTGGAATTTTCCAACCCTAAACCCCTAGGGGGTTGTTTTTTTCCCAGCACATTTTGCAGTATATCTTTTTTAAATTGCTCTAACAGCCTTAATTTTTGTCATAGAGAGGTCAGGTTGGTCTCATTTTCTTGGAAAATGCCTGAATTTTCTCAAAAAATTATCAAAATTATGAAAAAAATTTTTATAGCATTTTTTTGCGAGGACGTACCGGTTCGTCCATGGGGGTAAAGGGATGGCTTTTGTGAAACGTACCAAGGGGTTATTTTTTTCCCAGCACATTTTTTCAAAATTGCTCTAACAGCCTTAATTTTTGTCATAGACAGGTCAGGTTGGTCTCATTTTCTTGGAAAATACCTGAATTTTCTCAAAAAATTATCAAAAATATGAAAAAAAAAAAAATTTTATAGCATTTTTTTGCAAGGTCGTACCGGTACGTCCATGGGGGTAAAGGGATGGCTTTTGTGAAACGTACCAGTACGTCCTTTGGGATTAAAAGGGTTAACACATGGACGTACCATTTCAGTCCTGACACAACATACTGTATATCAATCAATGATTTGAATAGATTGAAGAGTACAGAAAACTTAAAAGACCAAATAATACAAGACCATTGCAAACAAAATTGTTTGACATGCGCATTGTTTACCATAACTTCAAAATATCAAAGGGTAGTTTATCAAGATTATACGAAAATATAACAGATCATAAAATAGGTAGTACTATTTTGTACATTAATCTTGTCTATTAAATTGGCTGATTAGAACGAGGTTTTTCTCATCATAAAAACCTAAGGTTGTCTTAGATGGCAAGAAAAAGAGAATTTCTATGAAAAATTAGCAATAGTGTGCCTTTTTAAATGAACATTGTGATGTTTTTTGTATCAACGTGAGAATACTGTATCTATTCAAATCAAAAATATTTATATAGATTAATCAATTGCAAGTGTGAATACGCTCATAAACTTCAACAGTATTTTCCGTAATTTCAAATATATTTCAGTAATGAATTTCTTTTTTTTTAGACTAGTAATAAAATCCTAAGATCTTTATTGATTCCTGTGGGAGAATTCTATCTGTTAATATCAGGGTTGGACTTTTAATTTTTGTCCACATGGCCCAGCATTGGACAGAGAAGGCCATTCTAAACTGGGGTGCAATAAGGCAAAAAACGCACTGCACTGCGAGGTAAAATGTCAAGGTAGGTCAGGTAGCAAGATGGGGAGGAAAAGCAAGAAAAGAGGTCAATATGAATAAAAAATAAAGGGGTACAGTTATGGATAGAAGAGATAATGAAATGAGTATCTACTGTACCTATATATTAGCTCAGTATAAATGTCCACGAAGTAAGGCCGAATATCCTGTTAGATTGGCATTACGAACATCCGCTTGTAGTCGTATCCCACTGGCGATGGTCGTGGGGGACTTTGGCTGGCTATAGCCTACACCTGAAAGATAATGAGAAAATCAAGAACATGGAATATTAAGTGTCAACTGCAAGGGTAATAATTATGATTTTAAAAACAATAGAATAAAATACAGATCGCAACTTTTAAAAGGTTTTTTGCATACATCCCTCAGTTCTTTCTCTAATACAAACCAAAGTCAATCTGTTTGAAGTGAACCTGTTTGTATGTTAAATTTGTGATCAACTTATCATACAGGAAAACCTTTTACTCTCTTCCTCTCCTAACTCATTAGATCTAACTCCACTCTCATCTGTAATAGGCTGGTCTCCCTCGTTACCATTGCCTAACTGATAAGCCCCTTCTCATTCAGGACCAAACCTTTAGGGGAGAGCTGTTAGGCTAAACATGACTGTGAAGTTTCGATACTGATTTACAGAGTTCTTAAGAAGAGAGCTAAAAGCATACATGATGCTTAGTGGCAAGATTAGACTGAATTGTAATATCCGAGACACACAGGACAGCGCTGGAACTGGGGAGGCTAAATCAGCAATCTACACAACCACTACAGTAGTACAAGAGATCAAACTACCCAGACTCCGAAGAGTTCCGTATTCAAACAATTTTCAACCATAGAAGTATTTGTTTTATACAGTAAGATTAATGAGCTTTTTAACCCTTTTATCCCCAAGCTATTTGGAACTTTCCAACTCTTAACCTCCAGGCGTTTTCTTTTTCAAGCACATTTTGCAATATATTTTTTTTAATTGCTCTAACAACCTAAATTTTCGTCAAAGAGAGGTCAGGTTGGTCTCATTCTTTTGGAAAATGCCTGAAGTTTCTCAAAAAGTTATCGAAGATGTGCAAAAAAAAATTTAAAAAAGCAGTTTTTTGCAAGGACGTACTGGTACATCCATGGGGGGTAAAGGGAGGAGTTTTGTGGACCGTACCAGTACGTCCATTGGGGGTAAAAGGGCCTCTCTTGGAAAAGCCCGAGGAGGATTTATACCACACAAAGATAGGGCATTGCCTGGGTATAAACTTATGAAAGATACACTAACTCTGAGGAGGTTTGGTAATGCAACTGGGGACCTTAAGATCAATCCCTTACTTATTTACCATTCCAAAATCTCCAGGTTTTTCAGGAAGAAACCACATGACGAGGGACAACTATTTGATGTGGAGGGCTGGTAATAAATCCCGGGTAACTATGTTCTTCACTGCATGGATGCAGTTGAGTTTTGGCCCAGTGTGAGTAATTATTTCCAAGAGGAACAGTTGCCACTCAGTAAGATATATTATGCAAGTTTTGTCAGAATAAAACATGGGAATTGTGAACTCGACAGTACAGGGCTATTCTGAAATCCTTAACGCTTTTGATCAAAACAACTTTGTATGAGGGATTCTCAACTTGTAACCGCAAAGATATTGATGATTGGGTTAAGACTCTTCATAGATGGAGGAGGAAACAAGCAGCAATGAATATTTCTGACAATAGTATTTACATTACTCTCAGATAAAAACAGAACCTAAATATTGGGCTACATAGACAAATCATCAAAGCTACCCAAACAATTGACATTACAAAAGCCATTCAGCTTACTCATTGTCTTCTCGAATTTGTGAATAACAAATGGAATTCAATGATTTACAAGGTAGAATTACTTCCTGATATGGGGATTACAAACGACTACCACAGCATCACCAAGAACAACTGAACACAAAAGATTACTAAAGCATACAAGAAGGAAGTTCTAAACAAACTGGGTCCTCAATTCATCAGAGACCTTGAAAATCTCTCGAGGGTTCCCAACGTGGCTTCCCGGAGAAACGGAGTCTTAACCTGGGCCATGAAAGAATGTTACAAATTACTCACTATGCAGGTCCTCATTCGGAGATGCAAAAATATCCAACAGAAAACATAAATCTCAAATTATCAATAACTAAATATGACAAATTTATAGACAATTTGTATTTTTCCTAACGATACAACCCTTAGCTATTTATCATATAATACCCCTAAATAGCGTAGCTTTGTATTCCAGTTACGGAACAAACTAATAAAACGCCTTGTATTCCAGTTACGGAACAAACTAATAAAACACTTGGTATTCCAGTTACGGAACAAACTAATAAAACACTTGGTATTCCAGTTACGGAACAAACTAATAAAACACTTGGTATTCCAGTTACGGAACAAACTAATAAAACACTTGGCATTCCAGTTACGGAACAAACTAATAAAACACTTGGCATTCCAGTTACGGAACAAACTAATAAAACACTTGGCATTCCAGTTACGGAACAAACTAATAAAACACTTGGCATTCCAGTTACGGAACAAACTAATAAAACACTTGGCATTCCAGTTACGGAACAAACTAATAAAACACTTGGCATTCCAGTTACGGAACAAACTAATAAAACACTTGGCATTCCAGTTACGGAACAAACTAATAAAACACTTGGTATTCCAGTTACGGAACAAACTAATAAAACAGGGATTGATGTATCTGCTGCAAGGCTGCACTCATCTCTAGGAGATCTAAATGATAGTACCATTCAGATTCTGACCAGAGGCCGGGTGGTACAGCACGTGGGGTCAACTTTTGCAGCATGTGAAGAGAGCGTCAAATCTGGGGAAGGGACGAGGAGGTCGACTCCTCGGCGGAGATTCTCTTTTGTCAATCCTCTTCTCAGGTCCGTTTCCTACCTGGGGCCCGTAGACCAGAAAAAAGGGCGATTCCTCATGCTGAATCCCTGGGATCTGGCTGCCCCTAAAGAGATTGGATTTGAAGGAGTCCGATGCGGGCTTGATGAACCACAGTTAAACGGTGGCTCTTGAGATTTAACCAATTCTGGCTGAAAGCGTGTCTCATATAAGTTAGAGACTACCACCATCTTCGACATTGGACCCCGTTGATCTGAGGAAACTTCTGCAGGCTGATGATGATGAACATGCCTAAGAATAACCATCTCTGTATAACAGGGTTTGTCAAAGCCCCAAAGAAGATGAAAACATCGGGAACCGAAAACATTGTACAGTACTTGTGTGAAACAAGTAGTTCTAAGTGGCGAGTGAGGTATTAAGTGCCAATGTTGACAATTGTGCTTTACCCTACCCATCGATGGAGAGTGCTAGGTTGGGTTCCAAGAAGGGAGTGTGTGCTTAACTCCCTCGACTGCAGGTCAAGAGAAGCACTACTGAAGTAGCGCAACTTGAAGAGACTGAAGGATGACGATCTGTGTCGTCTAGATGAGGAGAGACACTGATGAACAGAGGAGAGTCATGCTTGGAAGAGCAGTGAGCTTGCTCAAAGCGAGGATTGTAGCTGGTAGAGTTCTGCGACACCAACCCCGCGAAGTTCTCCGTTGAACAAAGTCGGAAAAAACGCACCAAAGGACAAGGCTTAAGAGATTCTTCGGTAGCCGTTGGCGAATCTACCCGCAAGTCGGAAGAGCAACTTTACCTCGGAAAGAGAAGTAGCAAGCTGGGTAGTGAGACACTGACTAGTGGTTACTACCAGAGGTTTTGACGAGTTGCCAGCAGAGGCACAAGAAGATTAGAACTGGGCAGAGGCCGGATACAAGCTGGTCTGTGTTACCTCGTAGGTTTTGAAGTGCGAGCGATCATGCGTAAAGGAAAACGTCAGGTGCTGAAAGCAATTGTTGGGACACCAGAAACCCGGAAGAGAGCTGACTGGCGTTTGTGGGTGATGGCAAGCTGATGGGGAAACATGGACGACCAGGAGCTGCTGGGCAACCGTGGGTGATCACGAACCGACGGGTGATCGCAAGCTGACAGATCGTGGGCGATCGTGAGCTCCCGCGATCACGAACCGACGGGTGATCGCTGTCGATCAGAAACCGACATTGATCGCGCATAGCTGCAGCAGGAATGGGTGAGGCACTTCCACTAGATGAGATTAGTCAACCTGGAGAGGCGAGTCCGCTAGGCAAGATGATGCAACTGGGTGAGACGAAAATTGCTCAAAAGGCGGGGCATGGAGAAATCCAACTCCAGCCGGAGGAATCCCCCGAAGAGGAAATCAAACAGGTGAAGCAAGTCTCTCTTGCATAAAGGAAAGGCGACCAACCTCTGTTGCTGCTGTCGGCAATACTGCCTAGAACAGCAGTTGGTGGAGGGACTCCTTGGTAAGGAAAGTTCCAATACCTGGAGGCATTGTCTGCTTCCCATCAATGAGCTCTAGCTCAAGTTGAAGGTCGACATCGAGCGTTTGCCGTGAAACGTAGCCGAAGCTCGTTTTTGGTGTCACCTCCTGAGATCTCTGAGGAGTTCTAGTCAGCAACAGCTCTAGAGATGACCAACCCTGCGTACGGGAAAGGACGTCTTAGCGTGATGATCAGGAACTGGTAACTGAAGCAGGCAAAGAAGGTGGTGAATAGGCAGGAACAGGAAAATCTGACTTGGCACTCCTTACGACGGGTGACAGAGCCGAAAGAAGAAATACCGTGTTGCTAGCGCCAAGGAAAACCAACAAGAATGAAAAGAAAAAAGCCCTTTAGGAGAACAAATAAACCCATGGACAGGAAAGGTGTCCCCCGAAAGGTACAGGAACATGCTAAGGGCTATGCACTCCCTCTGCCAGCTGCCATTGCAGAACGAAAGTGCGGTGTCGTTAGTGCTGTACCAAAGTTAGATTAGAAAAAATTTTATTTGAAATTAACTAGCTAAAGAAAAACCAATTCAGAGAACAGCCTAACCCGCAGACAGGAAAGGTGTTCCCCAAGAGGCCTCAGAACATGCTTAAGATTATGCACTTCCTCCGCCAGCTGCCATCACAGAACTGATATCGGCATCGTTATTGCTATACAAAAGTTAAGTCTTAAAACAATTTAATTTGAAATTAAACAGATGAGGCCCAGGAACATGCCTCAGACTATATACTCCCTCTGCCGGCTGCCACCGTAGAACGAAGGAGTGCAGCGTCGTCAGCGAAGAGCAGCAAGACCGAAGCCAAGCTCCTAAGATGAACTCGCAGGAAGTGAGCAACATCTATGTCTCAATGGAGAAGAGTATCCACACGAAGACGACACTCTTACGGAAGAGGATGGGTCACTGCACTCTGAGAAAGGGGGAGGTCACCAGCATATAGGTTGTCCGGCGTCAAAAGGGGAGGAGACCGAAAAGATTTCCCCGCCCTCCAAAAGTGCCGCAATATGCAGAAATGAAAAGGGCAACGCTTACACCGTAATGATGAAAGTGTGTCTATATAAATAAAAACATTACGTCAACTTGATACATCTGTAAAATAAGTGATTAAAGGGGTTATTTGCATAAAAGACTCAAATTTGTACAACATAGCTATGAACAATAGGCTCCACCAAACCCCCATCCTTAGCTCACAAGGATGGTGAGGTTGTAGCGACCAAAGGAACTATCAAGTTTGAGCAGGAGTTATACCCCAGTCTGGCACGTTACCATATCGGCCACAACCACCCAGAGGGACACAAAGAATGTGGATCAACAGAGGTCACGCTCAAAGGTTCCACACCTACATCCGAGAACACCTGGACAGGAAGGCATGCCTAAACGTGCTTTCTCCCTTCGCCAAACACACACCAATCTGCAATGAAAAAGATTAAGTGCAAAAAAGCTAAGTCTGCTAGTACCGAGAGCACGCCTGTAAGCCTACTACTTGGTAGCTGAAGACAAAGTGGTTACTATGTGAGATGGCAGTGCACAGGGGTGGGGGGTTACCCGGTTACCCAACACCAACTACCTCAACTTGTTAGAAATTCCAATATCTGAATTTTGTGCTTCGCTGAAATCATGCACCTATTAAAAAGCAGAGGGTTTGCCTTCGTGTAGAACTAACCAAATTTATTGCATAAATAATGTAAAGCACCTCCAAGTTAAGTTAATCAATTTATGATACACAAACCAACAGGTGGTAAGGTCTGACTATCTTCATTCTCATTCCTTTTCCTTTTTACCAACTGAAAGACTTTCAGGTTTTACACTTTGGTCCTAACAAATTAAGACTAGCTTAAAAAATATTTGCAATGGACGAAAATCCCAAAATACCTCATAACACGTATAACATTTTCAGAAAAATAACAAATGGAACCAAATGTTTCTCTACGATTCAATATCACCAAAGTTTGGAGTGGTTGTACACTGACATCCCAGTAACATACTGTACAACACAGCTTGCTAGTTTGAGACAAGGGTGGGCTGTGGCACCCTAGCAGTACCAGCTGAACTCGGTTGAGTCCCTTGTCAGGCTGGGAGGAACGTAGAGAGTGGAGGTCCCCTTTTTCGTTTTTGTTTCATTTGTTGATGTCGGCTACCCCCCAAAATTGGGGGAAGTGCCTTGGTATAAGTATGCATATTCATGCAATGTCTAAATACACCTGAAATGAACAAAAATTATTATAAAAAACACACACCATTAAGAAAAGTACAGGATGTCGCATGTCAACCAACTGTCTCCACCTTATATAAATGTCAAATGTCAAAATCCATTACAGAATTTCATAAATTTTCAAAAAAAAATTTACCAAGCAATACAAAACTGAATCCTCTACAAGTGGATACTCGGATCTTACCATCCAAAAGGTTTGCCTTTCGTAGACCAAACTAGTCAGAGGGGGTCCGTCCATTCAAGTAATACACTTTGTTTTCTATGGATTATTCTGTGGCAATCTTTTTTCTTTCCGTCTGTCATCGTCACAGACAAATATATTATTTTAAACAAACGCTGGGCAGTCAAGTAAATGCGCATCAAGTAGGGCGGATATTGCCGACGTACGTCTTCGTCTCCCTGATCCATGGGGTTTTTGGGAAGCAGTTCAAGCCGCTTTCATCTTTGCTTGGTTTTTGATGACCCAAGCACACGTGTACTGTATCCGTTTCCATGTCAACAGGTACACCGGTGAGAGGGGAAGCAGAGAGAGAACCAATATGGTGCAGTTACATCACCTGCCACTGCTACCCATAGGCGAGAATATGATTGATTGATTGAAAGTTTTCTGGCATCCTGACATCAAAGGTCATTGACGCCGATAGCATTTATTATATATGAAAAATAAAAGAATTCAATTAAAACCATAAAAGTTAAGTCATTATAACAGTTAAAATAGTTTTCAGAAGAGCTGCTTCTGAAATAAATCTAAAAATGCCGCTCACATAGTAGGACACATCATGTCCAAGAATCTTGGCAAGGATGACCCTGCCCTCCTCACCTCAAGTCTCAAACAGATATCTATTTCTCAAGTTATTACAATTAGGGCATTCGGTCAACAAATGCCTCACTGTTATAGGTACTAAACAGTCCTCGCAATACGGTTGGTGTTGGCCCTTCCGCAGAAACTCGTGTGTCGACCGTGTTTGACCAATACGGAGACGACAAAGAGTCGCCTCCCATTTTCGGGGTATCATGTTATACCTCCAAGGTGATATGATATTTGTTACTTCCCTCATTTTATTGGCAAGACTATCCCCGTGCTGTTCCCATTTATTACAAACCAATTTCTTCGATGATGCTCGGATCACCATGTAGATCATATTCTGAAAAGAGAAAAAACAAATATTTCTGCATTTTTCCTGATTAAAATTAAGTTCTGTAAAATAATAACGTAACAAAAATATTAATTTTAAGGTTTCCTGAAAAACTATACTACTGTACTGGGAAAATTATATATGACGAAGACTCTGATGACTTCCAAAGACGATGACATCCACCACCACGACTTTGATGACGATGACCTAAACTTAATGACGTGGGCGACGATGACAAAGACAATAGATGAATGAAGAGGGTCCAGGCGATGACGATTCCCCTGCGGCGGCCGAGTTAACGGTTAAATGCCGACAGGAAGACCGATGGACCAAAGAGGGAGAGGTCCTTCCCCACCAAGTGGAACTGTGCTGGCCTTGCTAATGTACACGTGTCTTTGTCGTATATGTATCGCACACTCTGAAAAGGAAACTTATCACATTTCTATACACATAAATATACATAAACTTTAAGAATGTTTTCATATATAGACACAAGTATAAGAGAAAAAAAAGTTAAAAGACAAAAATTAATGGCAGTCCAGATTAGGCGAGGAGGGAGAGAGGAAACAACCGCTCTCGATCCAAGCCAAAGGTAAAGTGACTAAATCGCAGGTGTGTGAACGCGAGTGGTAGCAAGCTACCCCACCCCTACCCCCACTAATTAGTGGTGTGGGTAGTTAACCCTCGGTAAATTTTAATGGCTCGTCATTTCAGCTCCGCCGAAAGTATAACCCCTAATAAATAGCGTGGTTTGTATTCCAGTTACGGAACAACTTTAGGTCTACACTGGGCAACGACCAGAGTACCAGGCCTGACACAGCCTTCTTCTTGGTGCATTGTGGGTTAAAGACGGTGGAAGGTTGCTTTGCGCAGGGAATATACCCTGGGGGCATGTTACCAGCCTGAGGCTTTACGCCTTTTCCTTGGAAAGCAGTCCTGGTTGGGTGAAACATTTTCTGGTCGCAAGTTGAAACTAGAGTAACTCCTGAGAGAGTAGTCAGTGGTTACAATACATTGGAACACAAGGTACTGCATATACCTACACATCCTGACCTCGAAGGTGGAGAATCCATTTTAAACTTCTTTCGCCTACCAGACCTCACCCACTGGGAGGGCGACCACTCATGATACACACGAGGAGATTCCTTTGAACACGAATGACTTCGGCACGAACGGCAGAGACTGTGAGGATGTCTCCTCCGAGGACATGAAGGTGCTGCAATGGCGCCCTTCACGGCCTGGACAAAGTGGCATGGTTAGACCTCACAGGTAGTCACACCTCAAACAGAAAAAGAGAAAAGAAATTAGTTCCAGCCAGTTTAGGCTAACGGGAGAGTGAGACACGTCTACACTTTACCCAGCAGAAATAAAAAGAGACGGTTATTCACTAATGCTGGCAGAGGCAGTGGGTAAACACACCCCTGCTAGTTTGTATCTTGCATCGGGACAACTACAGTTATTTTCATAAAACACGTAATAGAAAAAAAATCTACTGCTAAAAACAAACCACGTCACTGAAAATGACAAATTCAGATACAATTTGTATTATTCCCTAACTAATACTGACCTGGAGTTATTCATGTAGATTAGCCATTAGACTTTAACTGCGAGGTGGCAACCTTGCCTAAAGTCAGAGTGCTAATCAGCCGATAATAAGTTTTTTCCGGATTAAAACAAAGTTCTGAAATAAAATGTAACAAATTTATTAATTCTAAGGTTTCCTGAAAAAAAAAACAAATACTATAGACAAATATTATAAGCTTAGGCCTATTGGATGTCGCAAACACAGGTCACAGTTTAAGTCGCGACCGAAAACTTCTCCCAATAGTACTATGTTGTTGTAAAGGTGAACGACCTCGAGAAGAGAAAGACCGTAGTCAAATCTTTGAGAGCCACATTCCCTTCGCACAGAAATCCATGTTTCCCGTAAGAAAACGGAAAAGGCAATAGATGAATGAAGAGGGTCCAGGCGATGACGATTCCCCTGCGGCGGCCGAGTTAACGGTTATATGCCGACAGGAAGACCGATGGACCAAAGAGGGAGAGGTCCTTCCCCACGAAGTGGAACTGTGCTGGCCTTGCTAATGTACACGTGTCGTTGTCGTATACGTATCACACACTCTGAAAAGGAAACTTATCATATTTCTATACACAAATATATATAAACATTAAGAATGTTTTCATATACTGTATAGACACAAGTATAAGAGAAAAAAAGTTAAAAGAGCTCTCGATCCAAGCCAAAGGTAAAGTGACTAAATCACAGGTGTGTGAACGGGAGTGGTAGCAAGCTACCCCATCCCTACCCCCACCTATTTAGTGGTGTGGGTAGTTAACCTTCGGTAAATTTTAATGGCTCGTCATTTCAGCTCCGCCGAAAGTATAACCCCTAATAAATAGCGTGGTTTGTATTCCAGTTACGGAACAACTTTAGGTCTACACTGGGCAACGACCAAAGTACGAATGGTGACCTTTACCCTGTCCTTACCAGGCCTGACACGGCCTTCTTCTTGGTGCATTGTGGGTCAAAGACGGTGGAAGGTTGCTTTGCGCAGGGAACATACCCTGGGGCATGTTACCAGCCTGAGGCTTTACGCCTTTTCCTTGGAAACAGTCCTGGTTGGGTGAAACATTTTCTGGTCGCAAGTTGAAACTAGAGTAACTCCTGAGAGAGTAGTCAGTGATTACAATGCATTGGAACACAAGGTACTGCATATACCTACACATCCTGACCTCGAAGGTGGAGAATCCATTTTAAACTTCTTTCGCCTACCAGACCTCACCCATTGGGAGGGCGACCACTCACGATACACACAAAGAGATTCCTTTGAACACGAGTGACCTCGGCACGAACGGCAGAGACTGTGAGGATGTCTCCTCCGAGGACATGAAGGTGCTGCAATGGCGCCCTTCACGGCCTGGACAAAGTGGCATGGTTAGACCTCACAGGTAGTCACACTTCAAACAGAAAAAGAGATAAGAAATTAGCTCCAGCCAGTTTAGGCTAACGGGAGAGTGAGACACGTCTACACTTTACCCAGCAGAAATAAAAAGAGACGGTTATTCACTAGTGCTGGCAGAGGCAGTGGGTAAACACACCCCTGCTAGTTGGATAGTTAAACCCTGGTTAACCTGTTTCGACTAGTTTTCAGCTCCACCGAAATAACAATGCTAGGTTCAAGAAAAACTTTGTATCTTGCATCGGGACAACTACAGTTATGTTCATAAAACAACTACTAGAAAAAAATCTACTGCTAAAAACAAACCACGTCACTGAAAATGACAAATTCAGATACAATTTGTATTATTCCCTAACTAATACTGACCTGGAGTTATTCATGTAGATTAGCCATTAGACTTTAACTGCGAGGTGGCAACCTTGCCTAAAGTCAGAGTGCTAATCAGCCGATAAGTTTTTTCCAGATTAAAATAAAGTTCTGAAATAAAATGTAACAAATTAATCAATTCTAAGGTTTCCTGAAAAAAAAAACACAAATACTACAGACAAATATTATATGCGTAGGCCTATTGGATGTCGCAAACACAGGTCACAGTTTAAGTCGCGACCGAAAACTTCTCCCAATAGTACTATGTTGTTGTAAAGGTGAACGACCTCGAGAAGAGAAAGACCGTAGTCAAATCTTTGAGAGCCACATTCCCTTCGCACAGAAATCCATGTTTCCCGTAAGAAAACGGAAAAGGCAATAGATGAATGAAGAGGGTCCAGGCGATGACGATTCCCCTGCGGCGGCCGAGTTAACGGTTATATGCCGACAGGAAGACCGATGGACCAAAGAGGGAGAGGTCCTTCCCCACGAAGTGGAACTGTGCTGGCCTTGCTAATGTACACGTGTCGTTGTCGTATACGTATCACACACTCTGAAAAGGAAACTTATCATATTTCTATACACAAATATATATAAACATTAAGAATGTTTTCATATACAGTGATACCTCGGTACTCGACCATAATCCGTTCGAGATCCGTGTTCGACCTCCGATTTGTTCGAGTACCGAATTTTTTTTCCCCATAAGAAATAATGGTATATATTCTATTCCGTTCCCAAGCACTCGAACAGGCCCAAAATATTAATAAAACGTGTACCTAAACAACAATAATTATCTAAATGTGTATGAAATTGGTCAGAAAATCCTATAAAACAATTTTAAACCATTTACTGTACTAAAATAAAACAATTTTAAACCATTTTCTGTACTGTAGTGAACATACATAGCTGCCTCCCCATGCCTAGTAACACGATGAATACCTGTTCTATTACGAAACTTTTCAAACCAACCCCTGCTCGCTTTAAATGTAAATGAATCACTTTCACTGGTACTCGGACTTTTCTTCACTAATTCTTCATAGATATGCAACGCTTTTTCACAAATGAACGCTTCACTAACACTTTCCCCGGCCAACTGTTTTTCTTTAATAAATATTAAAAGCAACTTTTCCATCTCCTCAATCACTTGTGGCCTTTGCTTAGTTACCGCCGTAACTCCCGTTGCAACATTCGCCTTCTTAATCATTTCTTTATGCTTTAAAAACGTAGAAATGGTCGACTTCGCCATTCCGTATTCTACCGCTAAATCGGACACTCGTACACCATTCTCATATTTCGCTATAATTTCCTTCTTCAACTCGATCGTTGTTCGCACTGTTTTCCTCTTCTCCTTCCCCTTAACACTCATTACTTTCTTGGGACTCATTATGAAAGCTAAAAAAGCAATTAAAAGCACTGAAAATCACTAAATCACAACGAATGCTGATCGCGCGTTGTCTGAGTGACGCTCTCGAGAGAACTGATGCTTCCCGAACAAGCGAGAGTGGCCGAGATGGCGCGATCATCACAAAGCCCATGCGGTCGTCACGTGTTCGGCTGGTCGAGTACCGAATTTTTGGTCGAGCACCGCAGCAAAAATTTCTCGAAAATTTTGGTCGAACTCCGAATTGTTCGAGTATAGAGTCGTTCGACTACCGAGGTATCACTGTATAGACACAAGTATGAGAGAAAAAAAGTTAAAAGAGCTCTCGATCCAAGCCAAAGGTAAAGTGACTAAATCACAGGTGTGTGAACGGGAGTGGTAGCAAGCTACCCCACCCCTACCCCCACCTATTTAGTGGTGTGAGTAGTTAACCTTCGGTAAATTTTAATGGCTCGTCATTTCAGCTCCGCCGAAAGTATAACCCCTAATAAATAGCGTGGTTTGTATTCCAGTTACGGAACAACTTTAGGTCTACACTGGGCAACGACCAGAGTACGAATGGTGACCTTTACCCTGTCCTTACCAGGCCTGACACGGCCTTCTTCTTGGTGCATTGTGGGTCAAAGACGGTGGAAGGTTGCTTTGCGCAGGGAACATACCCTGGGGCATGTTACCAGCCTGAGGCTTTACGCCTTTTCCTTGGAAACAGTCCTGGTTGGGTGAAACATTTTCTGGTCGCAAGTTGAAACTAGAGTAACTCCTGAGAGAGTAGTCAGTGGTTACAATGCATTGGAACACAAGGTACTGCATATACCTACACATCCTGACCTCGAAGGTGGAGAATCCATTTTAAACTTCTTTCGCCTACCAGACCTCACCCATTGGGAGGGCGACCACTCACGATACACACAAAGAGATTCCTTTGAACACGAGTGACCTCGGCACGAACGGCAGAGACTGTGAGGATGTCTCCTCCGAGGACATGAAGGTGCTGCAATGGCGCCCTTCACGGCCTGGACAAAGTGGCATGGTTAGACCTCACAGGTAGTCACACTTCAAACAGAAAAAGAGATAAGAAATTAGCTCCAGCCAGTTTAGGCTAACGGGAGAGTGAGACACGTCTACACTTTACCCAGCAGAAATAAAAAGAGACGGTTATTCACTAGTGCTGGCAGAGGCAGTGGGTAAACACACCCCTGCTAGTTGGATAGTTAAACCCTGGTTAACCTGTTTCGACTAGTTTTCAGCTCCACCGAAATAACAATGCTAGGTTCAAGAGCGGAAACTTTGTATCTTGCATCGGGACAACTACAGTTATGTTCATAAAACAACTACTAGAAAAAAATCTACTGCTAAAAACAAACCACGTCACTGAAAATGACAAATTCAGATATAATTTGTATTTTTCCTTAACTAATAAAGACCTGGAGTTATTCATGTGAATTAGCCATTAGACTTTAACTGCGAGGTGGCAACCTTGCCTAAAGTCAGAGTGCTAATCAGCCGATAAGTTTTTTCCAGATTAAAATAAAGTTCTGAAATAAAATGTAACAAATTAATCAATTCTAAGGTTTCCTGAAAAAAAAAAAACACAAATACTACAGACAAATATTATATGCGTAGGCCTATTGGATGTCGCAAACACAGGTCACAGTTTAAGTCGCGACCGAAAACTTCTCCCAATAGTACTATGTTGTTGTAAAGGTGAACGACCTCGAGAAGAGAAAGACCGTAGTCAAATCTTTGAGAGCCACATTCCCTTCGCACAGAAATCCATGTTTCCCGTAAGAAAACGGAAAAGGCAATAGATGAATGAAGAGGGTCCAGGCGATGACGATTCCCCTGCGGCGGCCGAGTTAACGGTTATATGCCGACAGGAAGACCGATGGACCAAAGAGGGAGAGGTCCTTCCCCACGAAGTGGAACTGTGCTGGCCTTGCTAATGTACACGTGTCGTTGTCGTATACGTATCACACACTCTGAAAAGGAAACTTATCATATTTCTATACACAAATATATATAAACATTAAGAATGTTTTCATATACTGTATAGACACAAGTATAAGAGAAAAAAAGTTAAAAGAGCTCTCGATCCAAGCCAAAGGTAAAGTGACTAAATCACAGGTGTGTGAACGGGAGTGGTAGCAAGCTACCCCACCCCTACCCCCACCTATTTAGTGGTGTGAGTAGTTAACCTTCGGTAAATTTTAATGGCTCGTCATTTCAGCTCCGCCGAAAGTATAACCCCTAATAAATAGCGTGGTTTGTATTCCAGTTACGGAACAACTTTAGGTCTACACTGGGCAACGACCAGAGTACGAATGGTGACCTTTAACCTGTCCTTACCAGGCCTGACACGGCCTTCTTCTTGGTGCATTGTGGGTCAAAGACGGTGGAAGGTTGCTTTGCGCAGGGAACATACCCTGGGGCATGTTACCAGCCTGAGGCTTTACGCCTTTTCCTTGGAAAGCAGTCCTGGTTGGGTGAAACATTTTCTGGTCGCAAGTTGAAACTAGAGTAACTCCTGAGAGAGTAGTCAGTGGTTACAATGCATTGGAACACAAGGTACTGCATATACCTACACATCCTGACCTCGAAGGTGGAGAATCCATTTTAAACTTCTTTCGCCTACCAGACCTCACCCATTGGGAGGGCGACCACTCACGATACACACGAGGAGATTCCTTCGAACACGAGTGACCTCGGCACGAACGGCAGAGACTGTGAGGATGTCTCCTCCGAGGACATGAAGGTGCTGCAATGGCGCCCTTCACGGCCTGGACAAAGTGGCATGGTTAGACCTCACAGGTAGTCACACCTCAAACAGAAAAAGAGAAAAGAAATTAGTTCCAGCCAGTTTAGGCTAACGGGAGAGTGAGACACGTCTACACTTTACCCAGCAGAAATAAAAAGAGACGGTTATTCACTAGTGCTGGCAGAGGCAGTGGGTAAACACACCCCTGCTAGTTTGTATCTTGCATCGGGACAACTACAGTTATTTTCATAAAACACGTAATAGAAAAAAAATCTACTGCTAAAAACAAACCACGTCACTGAAAATGACAAATTCAGATACAATTTGTATTATTCCCTAACTAATACTGACCTGGAGTTATTCATGTAGATTAGCCATTAGACTTTAACTGCGAGGTGGCAACCTTGCCTAAAGTCAGAGTGCTAATCAGCCGATAATAAGTTTTTTCCGGATTAAAACAAAGTTCTGAAATAAAATGTAACAAATTCATTAATTCTAAGGTTTCCTGAAAAAAAAACACAAATACTACAGACAAATATTATATGCGTAGGCCTATTGGATGTCGTAAACACAGGTCACAGTTTAAGTCGCGACCGAAAACTTCTCCCAATAGTACTATGTTGTTGTAAAGGTGAACGACCTCGAGAAGAGAAAGACCGTAGTCAAATCTTTGAGAGCCACATTCCCTTCGCACAGAAATCCATGTTTCCCGTAAGAAAACGGAAAAGGCAATAGATGAATGAAGAGGGTCCAGGCGATGACGATTCCCCTGCGGCGGCCGAGTTAACGGTTATATGCCGACAGGAAGACCGATGGACCAAAGAGGGAGAGGTCCTTCCCCACGAAGTGGAACTGTGCTGGCCTTGCTAATGTACACGTGTCGTTGTCGTATACGTATCACACACTCTGAAAAGGAAACTCATCATATTTCTATACACAAATATATATAAACATTAAGAATGTTTTCATATATAGACACAAGTATAAGAGAAAAAAAGTTAAAAGAGCTCTCGATCCAAGCCAAAGGTAAAGTGACTAAATCACAGGTGTGTGAACGGGAGTGGTAGCAAGCTACCCCACCCCTACCCCCACCTATTTAGTGGTGTGAGTAGTTAACCTTCGGTAAATTTTAATGGCTCGTCATTTCAGCTCCGCCGAAAGTATAACCCCTAATAGATAGCGTGGTTTGTATTCCAGTTACGGAACAACTTTAGGTCTACACTGGGCAACGACCAGAGTACGAATGGTGACCTTTACCCTGTCCTTACCAGGCCTGACACGGCCTTCTTCTTGGTGCATTGTGGGTCAGACGGTGGAAGGTTGCTTTGCGCAGGGAACATACCCTGGGGCATGTTACCAGCCTGAGGCTTTACGCCTTTTCCTTGGAAACAGTCCTGGTTGGGTGAAACATTTTCTGGTCGCAAGTTGAAACTAGAGTAACTCCTGAGAGTAGTCAGTGGTTACAATGCATTGGAACACAAGGTACTGCATATACCTACACATCCTGACCTCGAAGGTGGAGAATCCATTTTAAACTTCTTTCGCCTACCAGACCTCACCCATTGGGAGGGCGACCACTCACGATACACACAAAGAGATTCCTTTGAACACGAGTGACCTCGGCACGAACGGCAGAGACTGTGAGGATGTCTCCTCCGAGGACATGAAGGTGCTGCAATGGCGCCCTTCACGGCCTGGACAAAGTGGCATGGTTAGACCTCACAGGTAGTCACACTTCAAACAGAAAAAGAGATAAGAAATTAGCTCCAGCCAGTTTAGGCTAACGGGAGAGTGAGACACGTCTACACTTTACCCAGCAGAAATAAAAAGAGACGGTTATTCACTAGTGCTGGCAGAGGCAGTGGGTAAACACACCCCTGCTAGTTGGATAGTTAAACCCTGGTTAACCTGTTTCGACTAGTTTTCAGCTCCACCGAAATAACAATGCTAGGTTCAAGAGCGGAAACTTTGTATCTTGCATCGGGACAACTACAGTTATGTTCATAAAACAACTACTAGAAAAAAATCTACTGCTAAAAACAAACCATGTCACTGAAAATGACAAATTCAGAGATAATTTGTATTTTTCCTTAACTAATAAAGACCTGGAGTTATTCATGTGAATTAGCCATTAGACTTTAACTGCGAGGTGGCAACCTTGCCTAAAGTCAGAGTGCTAATCAGCCGATAAGTTTTTTCCAGATTAAAATAAAGTTCTGAAATAAAATGTAACAAATTAATCAATTCTAAGGTTTCCTGAAAAAAAAAAAACACAAATACTACAGACAAATATTATATGCGTAGGCCTATTGGATGTCGCAAACACAGGTCACAGTTTAAGTCGCGACCGAAAACTTCTCCCAATAGTACTATGTTGTTGTAAAGGTGAACGACCTCGAGAAGAGAAAGACCGTAGTCAAATCTTTGAGAGCCACATTCCCTTCGCACAGAAATCCATGTTTCCCGTAAGAAAACGGAAAAGGCAATAGATGAATGAAGAGGGTCCAGGCGATGACGATTCCCCTGCGGCGGCCGAGTTAACGGTTATATGCCGACAGGAAGACCGATGGACCAAAGAGGGAGAGGTCCTTCCCCACGAAGTGGAACTGTGCTGGCCTTGCTAATGTACACGTGTCGTTGTCGTATACGTATCACACACTCTGAAAAGGAAACTTATCATATTTCTATACACAAATATATATAAACATTAAGAATGTTTTCATATATAGACACAAGTACAAGAGAAAAAAAGTTAAAAGAGCTCTCGATCCAAGCCAAAGGTAAATTGACTAAATCACAGGTGTGTGAACGGGAGTGGTAGCAAGCTACCCCACCCCTACCCCCACCTATTTAGTGGTGTGGGTAGTTAACCTTCGGTAAATTTTAATGGCTCGTCATTTCAGCTCCGCCGAAAGTATAACCCCTAATAAATAGCGTGGTTTGTATTCCAGTTACGGAACAACTTTAGGTCTACACTGGGCAACGACCAGAGTACGAATGGTGACCTTTACACTGTCCTTACCAGGCCTGACACGGCCTTCTTCTTGGTGCATTGTGGGTCAAAGACGGTGGAAGGTTGCTTTGCGCAGGGAACATACCCTGGGGCATGTTACCAGCCTGAGGCTTTACGCCTTTTCCTTGGAAAGCAGTCCTGGTTGGGTGAAACATTTTCTGGTCGCAAGTTGAAACTAGAGTAACTCCTGAGAGAGTAGTCAGTGGTTACAATGCATTGGAACACAAGGTACTGCATATACCTACACATCCTGACCTCGAAGGTGGAGAATCCATTTTAAACTTCTTTCGCCTACCAGACCTCACCCATTGGGAGGGCGACCACTCACGATACACACGAGGAGATTCCTTCGAACACGAGTGACCTCGGCACGAACGGCAGAGACTGTGAGGATGTCTCCTCCGAGGACATGAAGGTGCTGCAATGGCGCCCTTCACGGCCTGGACAAAGTGGCATGGTTAGACCTCACAGGTAGTCACACCTCAAACAGAAAAAGAGAAAAGAAATTAGTTCCAGCCAGTTTAGGCTAACGGGAGAGTGAGACACGTCTACACTTTACCCAGCAGAAATAAAAAGAGACGGTTATTCACTAGTGCTGGCAGAGGCAGTGGGTAAACACACCCCTGCTAGTTTGTATCTTGCATCGGGACAACTACAGTTATTTTCATAAAACACGTAATAGAAAAAAAATCTACTGCTAAAAACAAACCACGTCACTGAAAATGACAAATTCAGATACAATTTGTATTATTCCCTAACTAATACTGACCTGGAGTTATTCATGTAGATTAGCCATTAGACTTTAACTGCGAGGTGGCAACCTTGCCTAAAGTCAGAGTGCTAATCAGCCGATAATAAGTTTTTTCCGGATTAAAACAAAGTTCTGAAATAAAATTTAACAAATTCATTAATTCTAAGGTTTCCTGAAAAAAAAAACACAAATACTACAGACAAATATTATATGCGTAGGCCTATTGGATGTCGCAAACACAGGTCACAGTTTAAGTCGCGACCGAAAACTTCTCCCAATAGTACTATGTTGTTGTAAAGGTGAACGACCTCGAGAAGAGAAAGACCGTAGTCAAATCTTTGAGAGCCACATTCCCTTCGCACAGAAATCCATGTTTCCCGTAAGAAAACGGGAAAGGCAATAGATGAATGAAGAGGGTCCAGGCGATGACGATTCCCCTGCGGCGGCCGAGTTAACGGTTATATGCCGACAGGAAGACCGATGGACCAAAGAGGGAGAGGTCCTTCCCCACGAAGTGGAACTGTGCTGGCCTTGCTAATGTACACGTGTCGTTGTCGTATACGTATCACACACTCTGAAAAGGAAACTTATCATATTTCTATACACAAATATATATAAACATTAAGAATGTTTTCATATATAGACACAAGTATAAGAGAAAAAAAGTTAAAAGAGCTCTCGATCCAAGCCAAAGGTAAAGTGACTAAATCACAGGTGTGTGAACGGGAGTGGTAGCAAGCTACCCCACCCCTACCCCCACCTATTTAGTGGTGTGAGTAGTTAACCTTCGGTAAATTTTAATGGCTCGTCATTTCAGCTCCGCCGAAAGTATAACCCCTAATAGATAGCGTGGTTTGTATTCCAGTTACGGAACAACTTTAGGTCTACACTGGGCAACGACCAGAGTACGAATGGTGACCTTTACCCTGTCCTTACCAGGCCTGACACGGCCTTCTTCTTGGTGCATTGTGGGTCAGACGGTGGAAGGTTGCTTTGCGCAGGGAACATACCCTGGGGCATGTTACCAGCCTGAGGCTTTACGCCTTTTCCTTGGAAACAGTCCTGGTTGGGTGAAACATTTTCTGGTCGCAAGTTGAAACTAGAGTAACTCCTGAGAGAGTAGTCAGTGGTTACAATGCATTGGAACACAAGGTACTGCATATACCTACACATCCTGACCTCGAAGGTGGAGAATCCATTTTAAACTTCTTTCGCCTACCAGACCTCACCCATTGGGAGGGCGACCACTCACGATACACACAAAGAGATTCCTTTGAACACGAGTGACCTCGGCACGAACGGCAGAGACTGTGAGGATGTCTCCTCCGAGGACATGAAGGTGCTGCAATGGCGCCCTTCACGGCCTGGACAAAGTGGCATGGTTAGACCTCACAGGTAGTCACACTTCAAACAGAAAAAGAGATAAGAAATTAGCTCCAGCCAGTTTAGGCTAACGGGAGAGTGAGACACGTCTACACTTTACCCAGCAGAAATAAAAAGAGACGGTTATTCACTAGTGCTGGCAGAGGCAGTGGGTAAACACACCCCTGCTAGTTGGATAGTTAAACCCTGGTTAACCTGTTTCGACTAGTTTTCAGCTCCACCGAAATAACAATGCTAGGTTCAAGAGCGGAAACTTTGTATCTTGCATCGGGACAACTACAGTTATGTTCATAAAACAACTACTAGAAAAAAATCTACTGCTAAAAACAAACCACGTCACTGAAAATGACAAATTCAGATACAATTTGTATTATTCCCTAACTAATACTGACCTGGAGTTATTCATGTAGATTAGCCATTAGACTTTAACTGCGAGGTGGCAACCTTGCCTAAAGTCAGAGTGCTAATCAGCCGATAATAAGTTTTTTCCGGATTAAAACAAAGTTCTGAAATAAAATATAACAAATTTATTAATTCTAAGGTTTCCTGAAAAAAAAAACAAATACTATAGACAAATATTATAAGCTTAGGCCTATTGGATGTCGCAAACACAGGTCACAGTTTAAGTCGCGACCGAAAACTTCCCCCAAATAGTACTATGTTGTTGTAAAGGTGAACGACCTCGAGAAGAGAAAGACCGTAGTCAAATCTCTGAGAGCCACATTCCCTTCGCACAGAAATCCATGTTTCCCGTAAGAAAAAGGAAAAGGCAATAGATGAATGAAGAGCGTCCAGGCGATGACGATTCCCCTGCGGCGGCCGAGTTAACGGTTATATGCCGACAGGAAGACCGATGGACCAAAGAGGGAGAGGTCCTTCCCCAAGAAGTGGAACTGTGCTGGCCTTGCTAATGTACACGTGTCGTTGTCGTATACGTATCACACACTCTGAAAAGGAAACTTATCACATTTCTTACACAAATATACACACACTTTAAGAATGTTTTCATATATATACACAAGTATAAAAAAAAGCGAGTTAAAAAACAAAAATTAATGGCAGTTCAGAATAGGCAAGGAGGGAGAGAGGAAACAACCACTCTCGATCCAAGCCAAAAGTAAAGTGACTAAATCACAGGTGTGTGAACGGGAGTGGTAGCAAGCTACCCCCCCCCCCCCAACTAGCGGTGCGGGTAGTTAACCCTCGCTAGATTTTTATGGCTCGTCATTTCAGCTCCACCGAAAGTATAACCCCTATTAAGAGCATGGTTTGTATTCCAGTTACAGAACAACTATGATTTATTCGCTTGAATGTCAACGACGGGCCCAACAAAGTGCAATTAAGTCTTGGCAATAGTTTACTGTACCAAGTAATGAGACAAACATTTAATCAACATTTGTTATAAAGAGATTCTTAAATCCTTTTCAGTATTTACATTGGCTAGAACATTGTAATGACAGTGTCTATTAATTGCTGTTTCACCAATATTAAACTAGAATTAAATGTGAATGACAAGGCTACTACCAGAATGTTTGGTACTGAAAAAAAAAACTTCTGAGACCCAATTATTATTGGAGCAATGAAAAATCACACACACTCATGAACAAGTACCAAACAAAACCTTTGATTAAAGGTTAGAGTTTCTAAACACTAAGTTATGCATTTCAAAGTGTAAAAAAAGGGGGGGGGGTTTAGGTTAGGCCATATCTTCAATATAAAACGGATATCTTTGTCGACCCGTATCAGACAATCTACAACTGCTCTAAAAATTGATCCTTATGCCCCGATATAATACCGATGGCTATATTTACTTCAAGAGTAATTTCAAGAAAAGTCTCATTTAATAAAAAAAAATTATATAATACTTTATCCAAATACTGAGCACCCTGTAAGAGAAAAAAATCTGGGTAAATACACGACACTAATTTCTAGTCAAATACCATACCATAATTTTTTCCACACTTCCTTTTTTTCTCTTTTGCGTTTCCAATTATGATTGGGGCACACCAACCGATTACGAGCTTTGTGGGGGACCCCGGTGGGAAACCAGAGGTTCTTGGGTGTGAGAAATGTACCATGTACCAAAAACCTGAAAACTATAACAGTTATTAAACAATTCTTATTTTTTTTTGTTTTGTTTTATGATATTAAAGTACCTGTATTGATTAGAACATCAGAATAACAAAGTCTATTATTTGCTGTGTCCTTACTATGAAACCAGAACTAAATGTGAATGGCAAGGCTACTCCCACAATGTTTGGTACTGAATAAATTTGCTCTGGGGAGAAAATCTCAAACAGTAAGGAGAAACACATACAATACTTCATTCGAATACAACCTATAAGAGAAAAAAATCTGGGTAAATATAGGACACTTTAATTTCTAGCTAAATACCAAACTATATACTTTTTCCCCTCGCTCCATTCTTTTTTTTTCTTTTGCATTTCCAACCGTGATTGGGGCACACCTCTCTATTATAAGAATTATGGGGGACCCCAGTGGGGAAACCAGGGTTTCTGGGTGTGAGAAATTTCCAAAACGAGTGATTTGCAGCAATAATAGTCATATATGCATAATAAACAAGATAATCAGTTGGATATGTGGCTGGAAATTAGAACATTATTATCTGGTTCACTTACAATCCTTCTATTGGTTTTTTGATAAACCTTGACATGCTGCGCTTGCAAAATTATGCATACCCAGTAACTCCTAACCAGTCTCCCAAAAATTAAACAATGAAATTATATTTAGAAACAGACTTCTTATATTAATCGAATGATATGCAAGTTATTGTACCTCAGTCCCCAATAAACAGAACTAGGGGTCTAGCTTGGCTAATAATAATAACAACCAGAAGGGCACTTAGTAAAGTGCAGACCTCCGCTGCGGAAGCTCATATCTCGACCTCTTGCTCCATCTTGACCTAGACCTTTGACCTTAACATGTATTAATTCGTGTGGATTTTCAGACACTTTTTATGAACCAAGTTTGAAGCCTCTGTGACACTGATAACCAAACTTACAGCTAATTACGTAAATTGGACATTCTACCAGAATTTAATCATTTCTGGCTTTCTACATAACAGTTGATCCCTGCAGGTTTCATAACTACACGATTAACCTTGTGGCCATGAAGCTGTTCACAAACAAACGCACAAACGGGGGTAAGACTGCAAGACGTAACCTCCGTCCAACTTCGTTGGCGGGGTAAAAATACCAAACTAGCCATTTTGCTAGTATTATAAATAAATCAAAATCTGTAAGTGCAAATTGTTCGGCCACCAGACCAGCTCACAGAAAATGGGAATCCTTCCTAACCGTATCCATCATCTCCCACATTTAAAAACATGTTTATAGTGGTACACCCACTTGACACTTATCGAAACATTTCTTTGCTTTTTTTTTCAGGGTTGTGGTGACCTATTTGGTAACGTTATTGACTGGTGATCGCTAGACTGGAGTTCAAGTCCCGCTCAAACTCTTTAGTTCCTTTAGTAGCTGCAACTCACCATCCTTGTGAACTAAGATTGGTGGAGCCTACAGGTCCACCTGCTGAGGCATCAACATCCATTGCCTGGCCCTCCCTGGTATAATAAGTCTCTAGGGCCACGACCCCATCCCTGGCCTCGGCCGTTCATGGGCGACCCCCTCGACCTGTCCAAGTCCGTCTCTGGGGGCCACGCCACCATCCCTTGCCTCTGGGGCCGTTCAGGGGCGACCCCCTCGACCTGTCCAAGTCCGTCTCTGGGGGCCACGCCACCATCCCTTGCCTCTGGGGCCGTTCAGGGGCGACCCCCTCGACCTGTCCAAGTCCGTCTCAGGGGGCCACGCCACCATCCCTTGCCTCTGGGGCCGTTCAGGGGCGACCCCTCGACCTGTCCAAGTCCGTCTCAGGGGGCCACGCCACCATCCCTTGCCTCTGGGGCCGTTCAGGGGCGACCCCTCGACCTGTCCAAGTCCGTCTCTGGGGGCCACGCCACCATCCCTTGCCTCTGGGGCCGTTCAGGGGCGACCCCTCAACCTGTCCAAGTCCGTCTCTGGGGGCCACGCCACCATCCCTTGCCTCTGGGGCCGTTCAGGGGCGACCCCTCAACCTGTCCAAGTCCGTCTCTGGGGGCCACGCCCCCATCCCTTGCCTCTGGGGCCGTTCAGGGGCGACCCCTCAACCTGTCCAAGTCCGTCTCTGGGGGCCACGCCCCCATCCCTTGCCTCTGGGGCCGTTCAGGGGCGACCCCTCAACCTGTCCAAGTCCGTCTCTGGGGGCCAACGCCCCCATCCCTTGCCTCTGGGGCCGTTCAGGGGCGACCCCTCAACCTGTCCAAGTCCGTCTCTGGGGGCCAACGCCCCCATCCCTTGCCTCTGGGGCCGTTCAGGGGCGACCCCTCAACCTGTCCAAGTCCGTCTCTGGGGGCCAACGCCCCCATCCCTTGCCTCTGGGGCCGTTCAGGGGCGACCCCTCAACCTGTCCAAGTCCGTCTCTGGGGGCCAACGCCCCCATCCCTTGCCTCTGGGGCCGTTCAGGGGCGACCCCTCAACCTGTCCAAGTCCGTCTCTGGGGGCCAACGCCCCCATCCCTTGCCTCTGGGGCCGTTCAGGGGCGACCCCTCAACCTGTCCAAGTCCGTCTCTGGGGGCCAACGCCCCCATCCCTTGCCTCTGGGGCCGTTCAGGGGCGACCCCTCAACCTGTCCAAGTCCGTCTCTGGGGGCCAACGCCCCCATCCCTTGCCTCTGGGGCCGTTCAGGGGCGACCCCTCAACCTGTCCAAGTCCGTCTCTGGGGGCCAACGCCCCCATCCCTTGCCTCTGGGGCCGTTCAGGGGCGACCCCTCAACCTGTCCAAGTCCGTCTCTGGGGGCCAACGCCCCCATCCCTTGCCTCTGGGGCCGTTCAGGGGCGACCCCTCAACCTGTCCAAGTCCGTCTCTGGGGGCCAACGCCCCCATCCCTTGCCTCTGGGGCCGTTCAGGGGCGACCCCTCAACCTGTCCAAGTCCGTCTCTGGGGGCCACGCCACCATCCCTTGCCTCTGGGGCCGTTCAGGGGCGACCCCTCAACCTGTCCAAGTCCGTCTCTGGGGGCCACGCCCCCATCCCTTGCCTCTGGGGCCGTTCAGGGGCGACCCCTCAACCTGTCCAAGTCCGTCTCTGGGGGCCAACGCCCCCATCCCTTGCCTCTGGGGCCGTTCAGGGGCGACCCCTCAACCTGTCCAAGTCCGTCTCTGGGGGCCACGCCACCATCCCTTGCCTCTGGGGCCGTTCAGGGGCGACCCCTCAACCTGTCCAAGTCCGTCTCTGGGGGCAACGCCACCATCCCTTGCCTCAGCCATTCATGAGCGACCTTTAAACCTGGCTCGCCTCACTCGCTATCTACCATCTTCTTGCTCCTCTGTACTGGCAAATGATAAGCGCCACAATCCACACGTTAGCCAAGCGGCCACGTATTGTAGCTGACAAATCTTGTTACTAAACCCCCTACATTACCAGATTTCAGTTCATAATTTTATTTTATTATAGTTTAATACAGGTTACCGTAACCTAGGGGGAAAAACTACTTTTTTCTAAAGAAAATGATCTGTACTCTCAAAAAAGACTCGTTCCTCTTGGAAATAAATAGCTTCAGAAATATATATATATATCTATATCCCCCGATAATGGGGGACCCCTAGCGGGAACTCGGGGGTTTTGGGTGGAGAAAACATACTGGGGAAACGGTATATAAACGTAAAACAAGCCTTTTCTTCTCTATACATTACCTTCTTGAATGTATAGTAAACCGATGAAAAAATACACTAATTATCTACAGTATATCGTATACTAACGGTATATTTTTCATTTATTTGTTGACATTCTACGGGTCGGGTGTAGTCGGTCTCGTTCGTTCATTTGTACTGAGCAGTTTACGATCTTCTACGCATAAACCCCGCCTCCGCCAAAAGGATCATTTCTTCTCTTATAACACCTCCCAATTTTCCCAGGTCATTTTACCCGCCACATTCAAGTATTCTACCTCACTCGGTTTATTCAAGTATTTTACTTGATCCAGTACAGTTACACCATTCCTTGTACGTAATACCCACATATACATATTACGTTTGACGCAAAAATTACACGTTTGATTCTTTCTCTTGTAAAATCACCTCATTTTATATTCCCATTAAATATTCATTACACACTCCATTTTATCTTGCTATTATTCCTTTATATATTTTGTTATTACCTTGTCATGCCCAAATTTCACATAAATACTTATTCTATATAAGTTTCCCATTCTAGCTCATTCATGTTTACTCTCTAGACTCCGTTTTTTTCCCCTTAACCAATCACGAACCCTTATGTATGAAAAGTTTGCACAGGGGGGTTAATATTTCCCAAATCCCTTCCCTTATCTATTCAAGGGATTTCTCCATACCCTTCTCATCAAATCCTTTTCCGTGGAAACCTTTGACCAAGTCAGGTCTTTGTGAGTTCAAGTGAGGTCTTTTTGCGTATTCTACGATGGAAGTTATAGAAATTTGTAGCGGCTGCAGTATTCCGTACTTGAAAGCATTTCCTAAATTTCACGGTGAATTCTTTGATACGTCATCCAATGTTGATAACTTTCCTAAATCTCATTATGTAATAACCCCAGCGTTTAGTGTCCCAAGCGCCGTTTGTGGCTATCGTACGGGAAAGATATTCACGTCTATTACTGCAATAGTGAAACTAAGATGGCTAAGAGAAAGAAGAAACGGCGATGTGGATATACAGTTACGGCATCTAAGGGTACATTTTTAGAAAAGTCACCTCGCCCCATGGAAGATAATTTCATTTGTTAACCATTCCTTACATAAACATTGGGATCATGATAAATCCTCTAAAACCAGCGTCGATTGGCCAAGTTTCTGTTCGCAGGTTACGGAATACTTTTTCAATAATCAAGAGGCGACTGGTGGTGACGGTATAGTTGTTGAAATAGACGAATCCCATTCTGGAAAAGTAAAATACAACCATGGGAGACCGTCAAGTGCCATAAAGATCTTTGAGGGGTATTGAACGTGTGTAAGAAATTTCTTAGGGGTGAATGCAGTACGTTGGGACAGGCAAGAAAAGAATACGGCAGTCTAAGGATACGGCTCCTAGGTTAGGTTAGAAGGAGAACCTTAGGTTCGGTTGGTTAGGTTAGGTTAGATAGGAAACATTCGGTTGGGTGATGTTCTTGCGACTGTAAAATGTGGTTTTTAAAATCCCTCTACTAAACATGCTGCTGCAACCCTAATTCCTCTAATTCAACAATATATAAAGCCACGTAGCGTTAATGATTAGCGATAAGTGGTCAGCCTACAACACACCTTCTGAAATTGGTTACCAGCACAAAACTGTAAACCACTCGGAACATTTCGTTGACCCCAAAGACCCAACCCTTCATACCCAAAATATAGAACGGCTCTGCGGAAAAGTGAAGGAGTGGGTCCATAGACCTGGAATGAAGACTGATTATTTCAGGCAATATTTTTCCAGTTTCTTCTTTACCCACTACTACCCAGAACATACTTTAATGCACATTTTTCTTATTGCCAGTCTCCGATACAGCAACAGCCAGGGGGACCACCCCCGAAACGACCTACAACCTCCGACGTCACAGTCACAAGACCCCAGTAACCAACAACTTTCCACGTCCCATTCATAGAAGTTAAGTCATCACAGTCACAACACCCTGATGACCTACAAGCTTTGTCGTCCCAGTCATAAACGTCATTAACTTCATTTTAATATGTTACTTTTACTATTTTTTCAGCATGCGCAGCTCAACATTACTGCTTGCCAGTACATACGAGCTGGATGTTTTGTTTTCTTGCGAGCGAAGCGAGCCAGTGGCGGAACAAGAACCATTATATGTAGCGTAACATTGCTAATGTTAGCGTACTCAGCTCAACATTACCGCTTGACAGTACCTACGAGCTTGATGTTTATGTCTTCTGGCGGCGGAACAAGAGCCATTATATTCAAACATTTTAACACATTATTTTCCTCTAATAATGTGATTTAACCGATTTTCACCTTCATTTCAACCGTAACAACACCCAGTTCGGATACTTGAAGTTCGTCAAACTGGTTGTTGTTTGTTTGCGATCGAAACGTTTATTGCTACAGGAAAACATATTTTCCGTTCGAAATGGTACCCTGTACACTTGTAAAACTTTACCCATAATTCCATCTCTTCGTTTCATGAAGCTCCTATAATTAAATCCACTTACTTACAAAAATGGACATACCTGTATATTGTATTTTAAAACCGAGTCAAGAAACATGAGCGTCAAACTAACCCCCCAGGAACAGCTATTGAAGAGATGGTAAATCAAGTCAGGTTAGGTCTGACACCTTAGACTATCATCTTTTTGACAAGTGAATTTCTTTGCATATAAATTAAATGACAAATCATTAAAATTAAAGGATATAAATTTTACCTTAGCATAGAAAACGGGATGAACACATTTTCTACCGATTAGCCCAAGTCGGCTTAACCTATTTTAGTTCATTTTCATTTTCAACTAATTTTCAATGTTCTAAACAAGATATGTAGAATCCTCATAATTTATACGTTTAATTATGTATTTACTTATATACCCAAGTATTAAAAGGCTATAAAGCCACTTATAGGCCACCTGACCCCATACAGCCTATGGAACAACGGCAAACATTTCTGCATTACAAAAACATTACACAATTGCACAGGGTCTATTCATACCTTAGGCATAATATCCATATGCAAAAATATGCCGGTCAAATAGCACAGTCAACAGTACCGGTTCGACCAGTTTAATATTTGCCGGCTCACTGACACCTGTCACTCTGTCAGCCATATTGACTCCCTGAAGTACTTCGATTTAACTCATGTTCATTTGGAAAATACCACAAAATTACGTGGCATATATAATTACCTGTAATTCGCAGACACTATCTCACTTACACTGACGCTTGTCTCACTGTCCTTAGCAGATGAGGACTTTTAAAACAGCTTAACAGAAGGAGCAGGTGGGCCGGTGGCAGTCTCTCACAGGCAGTGTTGCCAGATGGGTTAGTGTAAAAATCCCTAAAACTCGTGATTAAAAAATCCCCAAAACCACCCAAAAATCCCCATTTCCAAAAAATATATTTTCTTCTAATACAGAAATTACTCACTATGCTTCATGTAATTGTAAATAAACTAATTGCAACAATATAAAGGTTTACTCATCTCTATTTCTTCGTCATAGATATGTGTACGGAGTATCGTCACCAGTCATCCAAAAATCCCCAAATCTAAGGATAAATTCCCAATTGTAGGGATAAGTCCCCAAATCTAGGGATAAATACCCATATCAGGTAATGGCGGTCTCTTCAAGCGAAGAGGTAGTTCCAATACTTTTCCATGGCGGTAATTTAAGCTTAAATCTTCTCATCTTTAATATTTACCACAGTAAATACCGAGTTTATAGCTTCTAGAGAGAGAGAGAGAGAGAGAGAGAGAGAGAGAGAGAGAGAGAGAGAGAGAGAGATATTATATTACTTTTTAGAAGAGTTGCAATGTATGTTTGTGTTTGTGTTACTAGAATTTAAGCTTAAATTTCTTGTTTATAAAAAATAATCTTAATGAAAACTATTATTATTATTATTATTATTATTATTATCAGCCAAGCTACAACTCTAGTTGGGAAAGCAAGATGCTATAAGCCCAAGGGCTCCAATAGGGAAAAATACCCCAGTGAGGAAAAGAAATAAATGAATAATGATGAGAACAAATTAACAATAAATCATTTACTACAGTAAATACCGATTTTATAGCTTCTATAGAGAGAGAGAGAGAGAGAGAGAGAGAGAGAGAGAGAGAGAGAGAGAGTTAATATACTTTTTAGAAGAGTTGCAATGTATGTTTGTGCGTCTGTATGTGTGTTACTATTAT
>NW_027171449.1:82500-87500 GCF_036898095.1 Palaemon carinicauda
TTTTGAAAATGTTAACAATAGTACTCTGAGTCAAGTCACTGGTATGTCTTGCAGACGAGTCTCCATACGGAAAATAAAGCATAAACTTATACGAAAATAATTAGAAATTGATAATTAAAATGGTATATGAATTGCAGGCTACATTAAATAAACATAATACTTATATACCATATAAATTACATTAGATATCTCTATAAAATTGACCTATATAGTACAGCTTTGCTGATCATGGTGATACGCAAACCTTTTGATCTGCATAAATGATTGTGTGGATGTATGCTTACACGTACGTGAGGAATGCTCGCTCACGTACACACACACACATGATATATATATATATATATATATATGTATGTATGTATTTATATATGTGTATAGATAATATACATATATATATACAGTATGCACTGTATATATATAAATATCTATATCTATCTATATATATATATATATATATGTGTGTGTGTGTGTGTCTGTCTGTCTGTATATATATATATATATATGTGTGTGTGTGTGTGTCTGTCTGTCTGTCTGTCTGTCTGTATATATATATATATATATATATATCTATATATATATATAAAATATTGCATTCATTGTTACGTATTTAAATGTTTTGTGTATCTTTAATCAGCTGGTTGAATCGGTTGAACTTCAAAAAGTTCAAACTTGCGGCAAAGGTTTTATATTGGCCAGTCTGGCATAGGCCTTTTATAAAGTTTATAGATGAAATGCATGTTTTGATGCTGTTACTGTTTTTTAAATATTTCATATTAGTTATTTATATTATTCATATCGTTTATCTATTTCCTTTCCTTACTGGGCTATTTTTCCTTGTTGGTGCCCTTGGGCTTATAGCCTCTTGCTTTTCCAACCAGGGTTGTAGCTTAGCTAATAATAATAATAATAATAATAATAATAATAATAATAATAATAGTGCCATCTAAATGATAATAATAATAATAATAGTGCCATCTAAATGATAATAATTGTCTGTTTGATTGTGGATAGAAAATATATTCTCAAAATGCTGTGAAGAACTAATACTTATGACGTAAAGCAATCATAGTCAATAGCTATTGTTTAAGTTACTTGGAAATTCCTTTATAAAATATAGACTTATTATTAACGCCATTAAAATAATAACATTTCTTTGTATACTAAAGTATTTTGTACTATCGATATCCCATTTTACTGTAAAACCAGAAATTCTAAAGATGTTTTGCTAACTTGTTATGGTAAAACCAAGTTACAGAATTCGTCTGCTATTAATTTTACCGAACAAAATTTATAAAACTCCTTTAAAGATTAATTATTTTTAGATTAAATAGACCATCAATAGCATCATACTCTAATGTTTTAGACTTTTACTTATGATTTAACTGATGTCATTCATCAAAATTAATTTAATATGCTAAATTTGAATAGTTACACAATAGCTATTTATTAGCTAAGTTCGAATGTAAAAGCTACTAGCTATTCTATTTATTTTGATTTATTTCTCCGTTTTATTAATAGAAATTAAACCTATATATACCTACAGTTAAAGAGAAATTGTTCATTTTTCTATTTATATACAAATTTTATAAAGATGAAAGGGGTATTGCATGCTGTTCATGACATTATATTCGTCATAAATGTAGTAGTTAGTTGAAAAGATATAATTATTTGTTTACATTTTTGCAGTCCTTGAACGGATAACAAGCCTAAAGATAAAGAAGTTATTAATATAATTTTAAGGCTCATGAATAGCCTAGATAATATAAAAATGTAGGATTTACATATAAAAAGAAATATCACAGACTTCTGATAGAAGAAACTCAGTGATATTCTTTTCAAATAGGCGAGTTTTACATGAAATTAACAGTGAGGTTTTCCTTTTAGTCTTGTTTCCCTTTTAAAGTTTCGACTGCAAATCCAAAATCCCTCAAAAAACTCTAAATATTGTAGGTTTTGAGGGAAATCTTAACATTTGAAAGACGCAAATCTCTGTAGAAATTAATTCTCCTTTAACCAAAGCTTGATTTAATGCAGCCTATTTAATATTTCTTTAGTATTATCCCTCTTTTTATTTTATGCCACGTGATTCTTGTGGAAATTCGCCAGCCATGTTTGCTACCAGACAAGAGGAAGCCAATACCTTTAAGATGTTCTAAATTCACAGTCCAGTAGAGCCTTAGTTGTACAGAGTATAACTCTTCTCTATATATAAACTCTTTTAATATCAGTTTTTGTTAAAATTATATTTTATAAAGGAAACATTAAAATTCTATACAATAGCTATTCGTATGAGTAATATGCAAAAATATAGAAGTTGCCAGCAATGTTTATATATTTGATTCTTTCCCCATAGTTATTGAAAAAAAGGCAAATATTTGCACCATATTCAAGACAAAATATATATCTTATTACAAGTATCTTATATCGCTATGATTACATTGGACATGAATTGCGAAAAAATAGCTTTCTCGAAAAATGAAAGTTGTCAACTTATTATGAATTAAGTGATTTTAACCTAAATTGGTTCTTTTTACTCTCAATAGGAGGCGATACCATCGTGGTGTCCATGAAAATGTTGAAATTACGAACCTAAAGTAGCTTATAAACACCATTTAATTATTTATTTTAATATATATTTATTAATTTAATAAATTTGAGTGTAAGTTCATATATTACAAATTGGACAATCTGTCAGTTTATGCTATATTTTAATTTAGTTTTGTTATCCCACCCTGCTTATAAAATACGTATTCATTTCTATATATATAGTTAATTATAGCCCTTTTTATTGTTTAATATTAATTGATGGATAATTAAATTAAAGTCTAAAACATTAAAGTATGATGCTATTAATGGTCTATTTAATCTAAAACTAATTAATCTTTAAAGGAGTTTTATAAATTTTGTTTGGTAAAACTAATAGCAGACGAATTCTGTAAGTTGGTAAT
This sequence comes from Palaemon carinicauda, assembly GCF_036898095.1. Taxonomy (NCBI): domain Eukaryota; kingdom Metazoa; phylum Arthropoda; class Malacostraca; order Decapoda; family Palaemonidae; genus Palaemon; species Palaemon carinicauda. Next base: position 85,449 of record NW_027171449.1, read on the forward strand.
ACCAAAACAAGTTAGCAAAACATCTTTATGGTTTCTGGTTTTACAGTAAAATGGGATATCAATAGTACAAAATACTTTAGTATATAAAGAAATTTTATTATTTTAATGGCGTTAATAATAAGTCTATATTTTATAAAGGGATTTTTAAGTAACTTAAACAATAGCTATTGATTATGATTGCTTTACGTCATAAGCTTTAGTTCTTCACAGCATTTTTAAAATATATTTTTTATTCACAACCAAACACAATTATTATTATTTAAATGGCGCTATTATTATTATTATTATTATTATTATTATTATTATTATTATTATTATTATTATTATTATTACTCTCTAAGCTACAACTCTATGTGGAAAAGCAGGATGCTATAAGCCAAGGCGTATTCAAGACGGCCTTGTATAAGCCCAGGGGCCTCAACAGGGAAAGTATCCCAGTGAGGAAAGGAAATCAGGAAAAACTACAAGAGAAGTTATAAAACATTAAACTAATGAGTCTACATCTTATAAAGAAATTTCTAAATAACTTGAACAACAGCTATGAAAGCCTTAGGTCAAACATTACTAATAGTTCTTCGTAGTATTTTTAAAGTAGTTTTTTTCACAACCAATGTTTAGAATGAAAATAATCCAGTTTTTCAATTAATATTCAACATTATTATATGAAAATGGACATATTATTTCTGAATAACTTGAACAACAGCTATGAAAGCCTTAGGTCAAACATTACTAATAGTTCTTCGTAGTATCTTTAAAGTAGTTTTTTTAACAACCAATGTTTAGAATGAAAATAATCCAGTTTTTCAATTAATATTCAACATTATTATATGAAAATGGACATATTATTGACATATATTGTGTCAAAGACGGCGCATCATTTCGTGGTAAACAAAATTATTTTTATGCTGAGCAAGCTGACATAAGTCTTTTTATAGAATAAATATGAAATATCTGTTTTGATGTTTTTACTGTTTTTAAAATAATAAAAAAAAACAGGCCTACATTGCTGAGAACTATGAAGAGTGAAGTAGATGATGAATGGAGAAGTATTGAATTAAAAGCTCAAGATAAAGATGATTGGCGAAATCTAACCGAGGTCCTTTGCGTCAATTGGCATAAGAGGAGATATTTAGGATGATGATGATGATGATGATGCTAAATTGTTCATTATTACTTATATCGTTTATTTATTTTCTTATTTCCTTTCCTCCTTGGGCTATTTTTCCCTGTTGTAAGCCCTTGGGCTTATAGCATCTTGCTTTTCTAACCGGGGTTGTAGCTTAGCTAATAATAATAATAATAATAATAATAATAATAATAATAATAATAATAATTGTTTGTGTTCAGGAGAGTGTTTTTAATTTTTTTATCTTTCATCCAAGTGCTTACTGGTTTGCAGAGGTTTTTGTGTGTTAATTATGGCATTCCTGCGTAGCTAGGCCTAAGTGGTTTGTTTTAATAAGGAGCCTTAGGTCTATAGGGGCTGTTGTAGACCAGTGTGAGGGGACCTACTTACAGAATCATACGATTCATTTAAATGAATCCTATTAAAACATACAAATGATTCAGTAATAATAATAATAATAATAATAATAATAATAATAATAACAATAATAATCGTTTGTGTTTAGAATAGGCGAGATTAATACCTCCCCCCCTCCTCTCTCTCTCTCTCTCTCTCTCTCTCTCTCTCTCTCTCTAATGGATCGCTAGATATACAGAAGTTAATTCATTTCAGCGTTCAGTAATTCCTATTAACATTAACAGCAGACGACAATGTACAGTAAGGACCAAAGAATTAACAGATATAAAGAGAATAGTGATATGTTATACGCACATATATAAGATGGTATAAGAAAGTTTGTATTATATTTCTTTATAACGAAATGTCAATCCATTTTAGTTTCAATTTATGTCATAATAATACGCATTATGAAAATAAATATGGAAAAAAATTTAGAAAAACGCATCGAATTATAGGAGGGGCTTCCACACGGTTGAGTCGAAGACAATTTGTGACCCTCGCTGGCCATCTTTCAGATAGTGGATGTC
>NW_027171449.1:92500-95000 GCF_036898095.1 Palaemon carinicauda
ATCCTCCTGTTATCTGGGTATTAAGCTTTATTAATAAATATTTATACTTGCCTACCTAACCACAATACAAGTATGTTTCAATGTTTAGAATATTCTTATTTGTAAAACTAATTCTTTTACTGAGTTTTTGCTTAATATCTACAGTTTTTCAATGTATATACCATTAGTTTTCATATACCATCCTTTGCGTCAATGGGCGTAGGAGATGATGATATATGTATATATATATATATATATATATATATGTATATATATATTTGTGAGTGTATATATATATATATATACACACATATTATTTCCCGAAAACAGTCATAAAAGAATACTAAATCAACTGAAATCATCTCGAGCTATATATCATGGGAAGATGTAGGCTGCAGGAAACGACAAATACCCTGAAAGATTAGGACCAAATCACTTCTCCGCTCCCATTTGTCATGATAAGGCGGTGGCAGCATGTAAACAAGGGGTGGAGATTAGCTGACCGACCGAGAGGGACGGCCCAAGGAATGGAACAAAAGAGACCCAAACAAGAAACAGGAAAAACAAGTAGTATTTTTTTTCCATAGTTATATTCTTAATGCTTTTATGGCATTTATTGAAGCTTAAAGTATATTGATATTTTATTATAAAGAACGCAGTTATATATTTCGTCATACGTAATTATACTTTATTCGAAATGCATCACAACCTTTTTTTTTTCATTATCTTATTTACATATAACATAATACCGGCACAAGTTTAAATGTTGTTCTCTTTATATCTGCTAATTATTCGGTCCTTACCTATAAGTTCTCCTCTACTATTGATATTAATAGGAAGTATTAAACGCTGAAATGAATTAACTTATATATCAGGCGTCCCCCTGTACTGAGATTGAAGTTTAATTATTACACTTAAGTTCGTCGCTTGGAAGAGAGAGATAGGGAAAAGAAATTCAACTATCAGACCTTATAATGTACGAGAGAGAGAGAGAGAGAGAGAGAGAGAGAGAGAGAGAAGTTGAAGTTTAATTATTACTCCTAAATTCGTCGCTTGGAATAGAGAGAAAGAGAAAAGAAATTTAACTATATATATATATATATATATATATATAACTTGCTTTAAAAGGTAGTTTCCTGGTTCTATCACACAGGGAACCATACACAGTACAAGATTAGTTTATTGTATACCATAGACTCATAGATATTTCGTATGTATTACACAGCGTCATACTTAATTGCGTATACATTATCATATCTACATTTTCGAAGCACTTAAAGCAGGGGTGGCCAGCTTTTAGTTTCCCATGCACCATTTTTTTAAAAACTTCTAATTCAAATGCGCCACACAAACTTTAACCCCCATTCAATACTTTAAGTATTGTGATTTGGACATATTTGGCGGTTATATATATAATCATTCGATATAAACTATATATATATATATAAACTATATATATATATATATATATATATTATCTTTTTATGATCGGCCATGTTTGTTTTTAGGGGGGGGGGTATAATGCGCCACTTATAATCAAGCAATACGCCATTGTTGGCGCATGCGCCATATGTTGGCCACCCCTGACTTAAAGAATGGGAAAGTCTTAAGTTTCTTCTTTAAAGCCTTAATATATTTAGTCTCTCGAACGTCCAGTAGAAGCTTCATCTGTATAACAGAATGGGTCCCTAGATATACTGTGTATATATATATATATATATATACCATCCTCCCCTATGCCTATTGACGCAAAGGACCTCTGTTAGATTTCGCCAGTCGTTTCTATCTCGAGCTTGCAATGCAATATATATATATATATATATACCATCCTCCCCTATGCCTATTGACGCAAAGGACCTCTGTTAGATTTCGCCAGTCGTTTCTATCTCGAGCTTGCAATGCAATATATATATATATATATATATAAGTGTGTGTCTGTGTGTGTATACATACACACATCATGTATGTGCATACACGCACGCTTGTAGGCGAATAAAAGCAGAATGTGGTTAGCCTTAAAACCAAATTGATTGTCTGCGGTTTGGAGAAAGGGTGCAAGGCGACGGAATAGAAGATATTGAAATATTTTCGATGAAATTGTTGTGATGGCGATGGTGAGGTCATTTCCTGGGTCACTCGCATCCTTCAGTTTGTTTTTTTATGAGAGGTATTAAGTGGACAAGTAGAAGGGTTTCGGGGAGATATTGGTGTAATATACAGGCATTGAATAGTGCAGCAAATAACATTTCCAATATAAATATAAAAAACTTTAGCAAAACACTAGGAAGAGAAATTAGATAGAATAGTGCGCCCAAGTATACCTAAAGCAAGAGAACTAAAAAGTCTTTGAGACAAAACTCCTTGTAATTCTCTCTCTCTCTCTCTCTCTCTCTCTCTCTCTCTCTCCTACGCATAATCTCCAAAATAAAAAGATGTTTTTTTTTATCTTTTGCTCAAACTGAAACTCTTATTATATCGCTCATTCTAAAAACTCAAACTCATAAGGAAGTTTTTAAATCCT
>NW_027171449.1:100000-102500 GCF_036898095.1 Palaemon carinicauda
CAAATAATAACAGTAACGACAATAATAATAATAATAATAATAATAATAATAACTTCGTGGGATATTCGAAATATTTAAGTAATCTCCACAAAAATATTCCAATCGCCTATAACCCCCAATGCAGCTTTTATAGAGAGAGAGAGAGAGAGAGAGAGAGAGAGAGAGAGAGCATTAAAATAAGAAGTTCTAATAAGATAAAAAGTAGTTATTGACAGTAGACGAAGCTGAACTATGCCCAGTAAAGTATCTTTATCTCGGTCAGCTGAGAGAGAGAGAGAGAGAGAGAGAGAGAGAGAGGGGGGGTCCTCTTTGCTGGTCGCTCTCATTACACTATTATTATTATTATTATTATTAAAAGCTAAGGACTAAGCTTTCATACACAGTAACTAGTTGTATTTAATCAGCTGATTAAAAAGTTCCCGAGAGTTAACAGAGGTGAATGGGTCCTCGTGTGTGTGTGTGTATGTGCGTTCTATGCCATATCCCCTTATTGTGTATTTGTATGCGAATATCATGCTGTATTGCATGGGAGTATTGTATGGGAGAATGTGTGTGTATGCTTGTATGAATGTGTATGCAAGTGTGTATGTGCCTATGAGTTTATAAAATGCACTTATTTTATTTTATTCCATATGCTGAATATTTACATTACGATACATGCTCTAAACATATTCCGTCATAAGTGAGGCTGCTACCGATCACGAGTCCAGCACGTGGTCAAGGCTTGCACGCGCGCACGTGCAGGCACGCGCACACACTTACCACGTGCCAGATGAATAAAAGTTCCAGCAAACGCTTAATACTACCGTTATCCACCTATGAAAGGATGAGGGGGGGGGGGAAGAATTTCCCCCGCACTCACCCCCTCCTCTTTTCCATCCCCTCCCAAAAACACCCTTTCGTTGTCCCTATCCCAGGGGGAATTGGCTCTTACTTTGTTTTCGGACATTCCATGATCTCAACGCCTTTCTAGTACTGCGTCGCAATGCCGAGAGAGAGAGAGAGAGAGAGAGAGAGAGAGAGAGAGTGTGTGTGTGTGTTTCTCCATCAACTCTTAATTCGAAGCCCAGTTAGCAATGCAACTACCTACCAAGGGAGAGGGGTGTCAATATTCCAACTGGCTATGATAAAATCCAGACAAAATAAACTCACAATAAAAAAAAATGCTCAAACTTAGCAGAAAACGCCATCCACAGCTAAGAGACGATATAACTATAGAAGAACACAGCCATATTCCGTAAACTTTCAAAATAACATTAATACCCTTATTATTATTATTATTATTGTTATTACTTGCTAAGCTACCACCCTAGATGGTAAAGCAGGATGCTATAAGGCCAGGGGCTCCAATAAGGAAAAATAGCCCATTGAGGAAAGGAAATAAGGAAATAAATAAATGATGAGAATAAATTAACAATATCTCATTCTAAAAACAGTAACAGCGTCAAAACAGATATGTCCTATATAAACTATTAACAACGCCAAGAACAGATATGTCATATATAAACAATAAAAAGATTCATGTCAGCCTGGACAACATAAAAACATTAACGATAAACGATATGAGAAAAAATGAACATTTGAAATAAAATATTTAAAAAACAGTAACATCAAAACAGATATTTCACATATAAACTATAAAGAGACTCATGTCAGCCTGTTCGAAATAAAAAAAAAATTGATGCAAGTTTGAATTCTTTACAGTACTACCGATTCAACTACCCGATTTGGAAGATCATTCCACAATTTGGCCAAGGTCTAAGGGAACCTTATATTACTTGAAATCAAAAGTGAAAAAAAAGTACAACTACAGAGAAGCAAAATAACAGGACATTAAGACACCAACAGGACACCAACGCACAAACACAATGACACATACACCACACATAGGATCAACACAACCGAGTTACAAATTTACTTCACTCTGTTTGTCATCTGTGCAATTATTTAGTTAACAAAGGAAATGGTTCAAGAAAAGCTTAAACATGATGATGATGATAATAATAATAATAATAATAATAGCAATAATAATAATAATGATAATAATGAGATTAATATTCCTTCCTTCTCTCTCTCTCTCTCTCTCTCTCTCTCTTATCCTATGTAAGAGCGGTCGACTTATTGCCTGCACTTGCCTACTGGCCGGTATTGTAGAAGAATAAATGAAACTGAAATAATATATATATATATATATATATATATATATACATACATATATGAATACTGTATGTATCACTAACACTATAGTTTTCGGTTTAGAGAATTCCTCAAACAGAAGGTGGGTAGGATCTGTCAGTCATAATCCTGGATGTATTGTCCTTTTAAGCCCTTTTTCAGGTGCTCAGTGGAAAGCAATTAAAATCCTTGGAAGGATTTTGATCCTAGGACAGGATATTGGTAAATTAAAGTCATTCAAAAATACTTTTCCTTAAAACCCATGTGTCTTATTCATAGAATTGCTCCTCTAGCTTTATTTGTATATAACTATGGCATACAAAGT
>NW_027171449.1:107500-130000 GCF_036898095.1 Palaemon carinicauda
AACAACCCACAATTCCCCATGTCCACAATTATATTTTCTTCTGATCCTGTAGGCTATACTAAATCAGTATAGAAATTACTCACTTTAACTGCATGTAAGTGCAAGCAAACTAATTGCAACAATATAAAGGTTTAATCATCTCTGTCTCTTCATGGAAATTTGTACTGAATATCCCCATCAGCCACCCAAAATCTCCAAATCTAGGGATAAATTCCTATAGCTGGCAACACTGGATGCGGCTGGCGCTCTCAGAGTCTCAGCCCTCAGGCATCTCAGAGCCTCAGGCTGCTCCGGGCAGCTCCGGCTGGACCTCGAAGCTCGAAGTCTCGCACCTCTCAAGTTTCGAACTTGAAGATAAATTTCCGAGCACGGGAAAATGAGCCACCTTGCAATTGCATCAGACAATGAGGGACTCGAATCGGGAGTTAACCTTACATACCAGTCAATCATGAATCTCCTCACACTTCTTTTAATCCATATACAAGCTATCAATCAACAGGAGTTCGAATCATGATTCAGTGATTCATATCAGCTGATCATAAACAAGGCCTTTTTAGACATGATTTGTTAAGCTGTAGCAGCGAAATTTGATCAATGAACGAAGGTTCTAGAATACATTATTATTAATTTAATTACGTTATACTGAATTTTAATTCATTCAATTCATTATTTATCTTATGTAAGCAGCTGTTGATGTCTCGTGTCTTAATAGCATATATGGAATATGAAACCTACGGAATTTCTGAGTCTTACTAAAAATTTTGTTTCAATATGTAACAATCATTACAACGCCATTAATATATATATATATATATATACACACACACATACACACATATATATATATATATACAAATGTTTTATATTTCTCTACACTTATAGAATTCACATTTTGTTGGCAGTGAAACCTTGTTCAGAAAGGTTTAACTGAATTATATATATATATATATATACACACACACACACACATATATATATATATATATACATATATATAAATATATATATATACATATATATATACACACACACACATATATATATATATATATAAAACTCAATTAAACCTTTCTGAATAAGGTTTCACTGCCAAAAGAAAAATGTGAATTCTATAAGTGTAGAGATATACAAAACATTTGTATGTTACGGACTTGGTTTAAAGTACCTTTGTAGAAAAAATAGTTTATCTTTTTATTGAACTATGAATTGAACTGTGCACCAATAGATAATTGTCTCACACTTATTGTTAAGTGGAAAGACATAATATTTATAACAGACTTTCTCAAATAAGTCTATAAACGCTATAAGATATAGAAAGGAATTGCAAAGGTCACAATATCAAACTATTTCGACTGTTTATTGGCTTTCCCATGCCAGCCTATACACGCAGATTTTCTTAGTTCGCCAATCCATCGTCTTCTCTTCCTTCCTCTGCTTCTTTCGCAATAGCTAAAGACTCATTCTGCTATTATTTAATATCTATTTATTATCTGTCATTCTCATTATTACCTCCGCCAGGAGGTTATGTTTTCGGTTCGGTTTGTTTGTTTGTTTGTTTGTTTGTTTGTTTCTCTGTTTGTCTGTCTGTCTGTGGACAACGTAGAGGCCACATTTCTACACGGAATCACTTCAAACTTGGCCAAGTAGTTCCCCAATGTGTATGGAAGAACTGATTAAATTTTGGTCAAGGTCACCCCAAGGTCAAGGTCACAGGGGTCACTGGTGTCACTATGACATAAGTGGCCATATCAAGAGACAGAAATAAAGCACTGACTTTTGCATAAGCCAACAGGGAAGTCCTAGTCCAGGCGCAACCCATGGGTGATGTTCAAATTTATAAAGGTCAAAGGTCAAGGTCATATTGGTGCATTATATCAATGTCATATTAAGTATCAGTGGCAAATGAACAAAGATCACTTGAAGGTCAAAAGTCAAGCAGGTCACTTGAAGGTCAAGGTCACGTGAAGGTCAAGGTCACGTGAAGGTCAAGGTCACCTGAAGGTCAAGGTCACGTGAAGGTCAAGTACATTTGAAGATCAAGGTCACCTTGGCGGAGGTATGTCCTCTACGAGGACCATGTCCGCGTTCAGGACTTGCTCACTTGTTTGCTTTTGTATTCATGTTGTTCTTTGTCTCTGATTTATATATATATATATATATATATATGAGAGAGAGAGAGAGAGAGAGAGAGAGAGAGAGAGAGAGAGAGAGACTGTAATCTACTACTTAATATGCTTGAAGACCTAAAAATGTGGAGTGATTGTTTTAAGAACAAATGCTTTTGTTATTGATGAACAGTTGTGCATATGTAAAGTATTCTCTCTCTCTCTCTCTCTCTCTCTCTCTCTCTTTCAAGGGTTAGCTAAGCCTTTTTACTTTCTTTCGATGGATGGATGGATATATATATATATATAAATAATATATATCCTTTCGATATTATCAGCAAAGCTCTACGAACTAGGGCTACCCATAATAGGTTGGTTTACTTTGAGTAATCAGACGCAAATCTCCCACCATCACCAATCCACTCTGACCAGCGTATTGATGAAAACTGGCCAAACCTTAGAAATGAATGAAGACATGTCTGAGGCATTTGTCCTACTGTGGACTAGAAACGGCTGTATTTGCTGTTGTTGTTATTGTATATACAGTATACACAAAACACACATACATACACTCATACTGCAGGACAAAGACCTCAGACATGTTTTTATTCATGTCTGGAGTTTGGCCAGTTTTCATCACCATGCTGGCCAGTGCGATTGGTGATGGTTGGAGATTTTCGTCTGATTACTCACAGCAAACCAACCTAGTATTAGAATTCCTGATTAGTACAACTTAGCTGATTATGGCGACACAAACCCTTTCACCATGTTAAGGTATCCCCACGCAGAAATATATGTATATATATATATATATAGATATATATATATATATATATATATATATACACACATGTGCGTGTATCAGATATTTAACAAGATGTAATGGTCACAATTATTTAGACTAAAATCAGCCCCTGGCGACTGATCTAATCTTTTCCCTTCACTTTAAGTGCTGTTTAGCACAGAGGAGAACTCTGTGCCCTACAGGACCTACAAGATGTTTGTCGTATATATTCTTATGCATTTCGCGTATCACATAGCGTATTCCTTATTAATTGTCAAATCTACATTATCGAAGCACCCAGAAAACAAGTCTTCAGTTTCTTCTTGAAAGCCTTCATATATTTTAGTCTTACGTATGTATAGTGGGAGTTTATCAACATATAGTTTTGGATCGTATATTTGAAGGCTCTAGAACCTATAGTACACATCTTGGTTCCAATAATTTGAAACCATCTGTAATTATTCTATGGACATTCAGTTCTGATGACAGTTATTGCACATATTGTAAACTCTATACTAGCCCCTGGGCTTATAGCATCCTGCTTGTCCAACTAGGGTTGTAGCTTAGCAAGTAATCGTAATAGCAAGGTAATTCAATTGATATGAGATAATTCTTTTCTCTGAGTAGCTTTTTATATTCTTATTGGTTCCCTTTATTACATATATACCATTCTTTTCTTATAAAAAGCTCTGGGCCTACTACTACTGTCCTCCTTCAAATTAGAAAACTAAGTATTCCAGCTACGACCAGACTGCGGAATAATACCCCTAATACACACATGATCAGCGCCTAAGACTATCTTCACCAAAGCTAGGACCAGGGATGTCCAAGCAATGGCTAGATCTATAGGCTCCCCTTGCTCATAGAGTCGGTTAGGTTGCAGACACTACCTACTATTGACTATCGAGCTTCAACAGGTCTTGAACCCCAGTCCAAGAGATTACCAGTGAAATTTCAGAAGTTCATACTCGTTGCAAATAAGCTTTTCAGTTGAGCCGGTTGACAAAAGTCTTGTTTCATATTTGAAATTGTTACTGGTCTAAATATATTTTCTACTTTTTATTTATTTCCCATAGTTTATTCGTTATTTCTCTATTCCTTTTCCTCACTGAGATACTTTCCTTGTTGGAATGGCTGATTAGTCTCTCTCTCTCTCTCTCTCTCTCTCTCTCTCTCTCTCTCTCTCTCTCTCTCTCTCTCTTCAACTGCATGTATATTAAGAACTAAGCTACAACCCTGGTTGTTAAAACAGGATGATACTAGCCCAAGAGCTCCAACAAGGAAAATAACACAATGAAGGGAATAAGGAAAAAATAAACCATATATGAGAAGTGATAATATACATAAATCACCTTAAGATCAGTAGCAACATTAAAATAATTCTATCATATAAAAAAATAAAAGACTCATATCAACCTCTCCAACATACAAACCGTGGCTGTAAGTTTGAACTTCCAAAGCTCCACCGGTTCAACCGCCTCGGTCTGCACGAACAATTTGAAAAGTTCCGGACAGAATATACCTCAAACTAAGTTCTTTTTACAATATCTATCCATTCCAAATATTGCATATATTGTTAGTGAGTCTTTTGTAAACATTAATTTTCATTGTTTTAAAGTTTGTATCATATTTCTATCGGTATTAAAAGGAACGTTTTGAGATAAAGTCTTGAGTTATTATTGATACTCTGCAAAAGCTTGTCTTTCTATAACTACATAATTTTGTAATTCAAATATATATATTGTTGATAAAACTGAAATCGTATGAAAAGTAGTATACACACACGATATATATATATATATATATATATATATATATATATATATATATATATGTGTGTGTGTGTGTGTGTGTGTGTGTATATTAAACGTACTTTTCAACAACATTCTAACCAGAGTGATATTCATAATTTCACGGACACACACACACACACACACACACACACACACATATATATATATATATATATATCTTCTTCCCAGCTTTATCCCTATTCGGGGTCGCCGTTTCTAATGAGTCTCTTCCATCTCCCTCTGTCCTGTGTCATTTCCTCCCATACTCCCTTCTCCCTCATATCATCTCTAATGCAATCTCTCCACCTGGTCTTAGGTCTTCCTCTCCCTCGTGTTCCATCCACCTCCACGTCCATCACTTCTCTTGCCATGTGTTGCCCTTCTCTTCTCATCAGGTGGCCATACCATCTTAACCTTGCCTCTTGCACTGTCTTTGATGCCTCAGTGACTTTTACTGTACCCCTAATATGTTCATTTCTAACCCTGTCCTTTTTGGTTACTCCACTCATCCACCTAAGCATCCTCATCTCGGTTACGTTCAACTTTCTACCCTCTGTTTTCTTTAGGGGTGCTGCTTCCAATCCATATGTCATTGCTGGTCTGACCACTGCCTTGTGCACTCTGCCCTTCAATCTTATAGGGACTTTCCTATCACATATGATACCAGACACCCTCCTCCAGTTGTTCCAACCACACTGAATCCGGTTGTTAATTTCCTCTTCCATGTTCCCCCCATTGTCGATCACTGAACCAAGGTACTTGAATTTCTGAACCCTTTTGATGTTTCCTCCGCCTAATTTGATCGTTGTTTGCTGGTCGCCATCCATCTCGGTTGTCATATACTCTGTCTTCTTCCTGCTTATTCTTAAACCTCTACTCTCCAAGGCATATCTCCATCTTTCTAGTTTCCCCTCCAGTTCTTCCCTGTTCTCGGCTACCAAGACTATATCATCTGCATAGAGCAGACACCATTGTGGCTCCTCCCTGACATCCTCTGTTAACACATCCAAGATGATGTTAAACAGGAGTGGGCTTAGAGCAGATCCCTGATGTAGCCCGACTCCAACTTGGAAATTTTCTGTTCTTCCAACTGTAGATCTGACGCTGGTCTTTACATTTCTATACATCTCCCTGATCATTCTGACATACTTCTCCATCACTCCTCTCCCCCTGAGACATCTCCATATTTCCTGTCGTGGTACTCTGTCATGTGCCTTCTCTAGGTCTATAAAGGCCATATGCAAGACCTTTTGCTTCTCTCTGTACTTTTCCATAATTTGTCTCAAAGCGAAAATACCATCCACAGTACTAAGCCCCTTCATGAATCCTAGTTGCTGTCTACCGATGGAAACTTGCTGCCGTAATCTTTCATCCATAATTCTTTCAAATACCTTCAGTGTATGTGACATGAGTTTTATTCCTCGATAATTTTCACAACACTGTATGTCCCCTTTCTCTTTGAATATTGGGATTAATATACTTTCCCTCCATTTTTCGGGTATTGTCTCACTTTCCATAATCTTTTTCATTAACTGCCACAATATGTCAATTCCTTCCTCATCAAGAGCCTTCCAGGCTTCTGCAGGTATGCCATCTGGTCCCACAGCTTTACCATTTTTCATCTTTCCCAGTGCCCCTCTAACCTCAGCTTTTGTTATTTCTGTGACTGGTCCACAATTTGTGTGTCCGTCTCCTCTTAAAAATCTTTCATTTTCTTCATTCAGTAAGGCCTCAAAATATTCTTCCCATCTCTTTATTATGTCTCTCTCATTTCTCAGTATATTTCCATCCTTATCCTTAATCTGTCTTATGTGTGTTATATCCTTGGTATTCTTATTTCTCATGTGTGCTAGTTTAAAGATCTTTCCTTGCCCTTCCTTGGTATCTAGCTCTTTGTAAAGCTGATCATATGCTCTATCCTTAGCAATTGCTACAATTTTCTTTGCTAATTTATTTGCTTCCTTATAGGCCATCCAGTCCTCTTCCATTTGGGTCCCCTCCCACCTTTTCTTCGCTTCTCTCTTTTGCTTTGTTGCATCCTTCACTTCTTCACTGAACCACCACGTTTCCTTATTTTCGAACATCTTACCACTACTCTCACCCAGTATTTCTCTAGCAACCCGCAGTATTATTTCCATCGTTCTATTCCACCATTCATCAACATCCTCAATTTCATGAGTTAGTTCCTCTAATACTTTTTCTTTAAACTGCCTACAAAGTTCAATATCTTTCAGCTTAAACCATTTAATCCTTTTTGGCCCCTGCATTTTTTTCTTCCTTGTTTGTTCAACTTCCATAACCAAGTCCATCACTACCAAACGATGTTGCACACTCACATGGTCTCCTGGTATGACCTTACAATCTTTTACCTCGCGCAAATCTTTCCTCTTATACATCAAGTAATCTATCTGGCTGGACCTTCCGGCGCTTTTGTACGTAACTAGATGTTCTTGCCGCTTGGTGAAAAAAGTGTTCGCCAGTACCATATCCTTGGCCACAGCATATATATATGATTAGCTGTTACTATTCACTGCAGAACAAAGGTTTCAGACATGTCCTTCCACTAGCGTCTGTTTATGGTCTTTCTATGCCCGTGCACACCACAAACTTTCTTAGTTCGTCAATCCATCGTCTTTTATTTCTTCCCTACTTCTCTTACCATCTCTCGGGCTCTAGAGACCCATTCTGTTATTCATTTTGTCCATCTTTTTATCTCATTATATGCTCTTCCTATGTCCATTTCTTTTTCTTTTAGAATATCCTCTACTTTAGTTTGTTCGCGTATAGCTGTTGTTATTTTTCTGTCTCTTAGTGTTATTCCCATCATTATTCCATCAGTATTCTTTCTCTAGCTATTACTTGTCCTTGGATCAAATCAGCCTCTTACTTTAAGTGAGCCTTTCTTAGGTCTCATATTAAAAGGTACCTTCTAGATTCAGGAGATTTTTATGTCAATAGACCTAAGTGTATATTATTATTATTATTATTATTATTATTATTATTATTATTATTATTATTAAGCTACAACCCTAGTTGGAAAAGCAGGATGCTATAAGCCCAAGGGCCCCAACAGGGAAAATAGCCCAGTGAGGAAAGGAAACAAGGAAAAATAAAATATATATTTTAAGAACAGTAACAACATTAAAATGAATATTTCCTATATAAACTATAAAAACTTTAACAAAACAAAAGGAAGAGAAATTAGATAGAATAGTGTGCCTGAGTGTACCCTCAAGCAAGAGAACTCTAACCCAAGACAGTGGAAGACCATGGTACAGAGGCTATGGCACTACTAGAGAACAATGGTTTGATTTTGGAGTGTCCTTCTCCTAGAGGAGCTGCTTACCATATTTATATTATATAACAAAAGTAACGAGACTGACATAGCTGTTCCATAGTTGTTCATCATTATCATCGTATCATCGTTATTATCAGCCGTTACTACTACACTGCAGGACAAAGGCCTCAGCCATGTCCTTCCACTTTCGTCTGTTTTCTTAGCCCGTCAATCCATCTTCCTATCTTCCTTCCCCTGCTTCTTTTGCAATTTCTGTTATGCTGTTCTTAATTGTCAATCTTCAGACGGTTTTAACATTGACATTCCAAACAGACTAAGTGAAAGTGTGTTTATAGGGTTAAGAGGAGCTATAATGTACAGGTGCGAGGCTAGCTAGGTTAAGAACTTGGAGAGAGAGAGAGAGAGAGAGAGAGAGAGAGAGAGAGAGAGAGAGAGAGAGAGAGAGAGAGAGAGCTCAAACTCTCAGTTATATTACATTCCATAAGTCTTAAGCGGAAGACAAAAAATATAAAGGCAGAGTTCGGGTAAACATTTTCTCTCTCTGAAATATAGATCATATTCATGGAATTTGAACCACTTGACAAAGGCCTCAGACATGTTCTTCCACTCCAGCTTGTTAATGGTTTTTCTCTACCAGAGTCTATACCGGCAAATTGTCTCAGCAAGTTAGCTCGTTAATCTATCATCTTCTCTTCCTTACCCTGCATCTATTGCATTCCATAGGGACCCATTCTGATAATTATTCTTGTTCATCTATTAATCTCATTATATGTCCATTACTTTTTCTTACATATTGTTCGAATATCCTCTACTTCAGTTTGCTTTCTTATCTACGTTACTATTATATAACAAAAACAAATGCTGACGTTTCTAGTCCACTGCAGGATTAAGGCCTCAGACATGTCCTTAGTCACGTCTAGGGTTTGGCCATTTTCACCACCACGCTGGCCACAGTGGATTGGTGATGGCGGGAGACTTCATTATTGGTGGCTCTGACTAATACACAAACCCTTTCACCACGTTAAGGTATCCCCACTCTGAGAGGATATAACACCAAGTAACATATAGAGAAGTCAATCCAGATCTCTTAGTTCATGACATCTATTCTGTTAGGCATAATGTTTCTGAGTTAAAGTTTCATTTACTAGGTTCAGGATTGCCTCTCACTCGCTGGCGGTGGAAGTAGGTAGGTGAGGTAGGAAGGGGAGAGGCCGTCTGCCTTTATTATTATTATTATTACTTACTAAGCTACAACCCTAGTTGGAAAAGCAGTATGCTATAAGCCCTGGGGCTCCAACAGGGAAAATAGCTCAGTGAGGAAAGGAAAAAAGGAAAATAAAATATTCTAAGAAGAGTAACAACAATAAATATCTCCTATATAAACTATAAAAACTTTAACAAAACTAAAGGAAGAGAAATAAGATAGGAGAGTGTGCTCGAGTGTACCCTCAAGCAAGAGAACTCTAACCCAAGACAGTGAAAGGCCATGGCACAGAGGCTATGGCACTACCCAAAACTAGAGAACAGTGGTTTGATTTTGGAGTGTCCTTCTCCTAGAAGAGCTGCTTACCATAGCTAAAGAGTCTCTTCTACCCTTACCAAGAGGAAAGTGGCACTGAACAATTACAGTGCAATAACCCCTTGGGTGATGAAGAATTGTTTGGTAATCTGTGTTGTCAGGTGTATGAGGATAGAGGAGAATATGTAAAGAATATGCCAGACTATTCAGTGTGTATGTAGGCAAAGGGAAAATGAACCGTAACCAGAGAGGAGGATCCAATGTAGTACTGTCTGGCCAGTCAAAAGACCCCATAACTCTCTAGCGGTAGTATCTCAAGAGGAGCGACTGTGTACCAGTTGAGCCACTCAGACAGAAGTGCACGTAACACAAATATGCTCGACACAAAATATCAGATACTTATAATTTTTCTAACATGAGGGATATATTTTCAGATCAGCGAACCCTGGCAGAGCAATGTAAGATTATTAGCTTTATCCTCTACGAGTATTTGTGAATATTTGTGAATATTTCTGAATTAAGGAAAAAAAAACAGCTTTTTGGAGTAAGATTTTGTATATAAATGCCAAATTTGGTTGTTATTTTTTTTGATAACTACTAGAGTTTGTTTTATTACTGGTACATGTTCACAAAATAATGTCTTGTATACGTTAAAAACCTGTTATTCTTACCTTTGTGTATATAATGTATTGTACTGCCAAGTGTAGTATTTTGCATTTATTTGGACCAGAAGTAAATAATTATTGTAAATATGAGCTGTATATGTTGTGGTCAATAAAATATCTATCTATCTATGTTTGGTAAGTCTCATAAACAGGTCAATTCGCATTCTTCAACTAATAATAATAATAATAATAATAATAATAATAATAATAATGATGATGATGATAATGGCATTTAATAATGATGTGTCTCGTATTAAGTATGTTAAAAACACCTATTCAGATGGAACGTTGTTTCACGAAAGGCAGTCATTCGAAGTTACTTAATGAGAATAAGTCACTTCTAAGAGTTTCCACTTAAAAAACC
The DNA here is from genome assembly GCF_036898095.1 of Palaemon carinicauda. Taxonomy (NCBI): domain Eukaryota; kingdom Metazoa; phylum Arthropoda; class Malacostraca; order Decapoda; family Palaemonidae; genus Palaemon; species Palaemon carinicauda. The sequence goes on from NW_027171449.1 coordinate 118,029, forward strand.
AACACTTCTACTTATAAACCGGACAAATCTACTCAGTACACATCTCTTAAGAGGGACAATGAGTCTCACATTTGCATGAAATGTGTTTAACTGCTTTTGTGTACCAGAAATATTCTCCTCACGTACAGAGAATCGACAGAAAAAGTTCATAATACTTTTTCTTAAATCTGGGAAATAAACGAAAAAGATTAATAAAAACGGGTCTAACTTACTTTACCATTAGGTTCACATTTCCTATTTAAATATTTTCGTTCAGTAGATCATAATGTACAGTTCTATAGTAATTGAAAGCTATCAAACAAAACTTTTGAACAAATAAAAATGTCATCTTATTAAAGTGAACAGTGTATGCAATTTGTGGAATAGGTATATATTGTAAAAAAGATTTTAGTTTGCGGTATATTCTGTCCGGCAGATTTCAAATTGTTCGGGCAGACCGAGGCGGTTGAGCCGGTGGCACTTAGGAAGTGTGTATGTTGAAGAGGCTGACACGCTTCTCTTTTCATTTTTTTTATATGACAGATCTATTGTAATGTTGTTGCTGATCTTAAGATGTTTTTTATATATTATTACATTACATATATAGTTTATTTCTCCTTATTTCCTTCCCTCACTGAGATATTTTCCTTGTTGGAGCTCTTGGGGTAGTAGCAGCACCCTGTTTTAACAACCAAGTTTGTAGCTTTACATACTTATATACAAGCAGTTGGAGAGAGAGAGAGAGAGAGAGAGAGAGAGAGAGAGAGAGAGAGAGAGAGAGAGAATTAAAAGGTATAAATATAAACAGCCCTCCAAAAAGAAAAGTATCTGAATAGAGAAGTAACGAATAAATAAAAGTAGAAAATGTATTAAGACCAGTAACAGTTTCAAATGTGAAACAAGGCTTCTCTCAACCGGCTCAACAGAAAAGCTTATTTGCAACAATTATGAACTTCTGAAATGTCACTGGTAATCTCTTGGACTGGGGTTCGAGACCTGGTGAAGCTCGATAGTCTCTAGGAGGTTGTGTCTGCAACCTAACCGACTCTATGAGCAAGGGGAGCCTATGGATCTAGCCATTGCCTGGGCCTCCCTTTTCCTAGCTTGGGTGGAGATGGTTTAAGGCGCTAATCATGTGTGTATTAGGAGGATTATTCCACAGTCTGATCGTAGCTGGAATGCCTAGTTTTCTACCTTAAGAACAGCATAACAGAGATTGCAAAAGAGGCAGGGGGAAGGAAGAGAGGAAGATGGATTGACGAGCTAAGAAAACTGGCAGGTATAGCCTTTCATAGAAAGACCATAAACAGACGCAAGTGGAAGGACATGTCTGAGGCCTTTGTCCTGCAGTGTAGTAGTAACTGCTAATGATATCGATGATACGATGATAATGATGAACAGCTATGTCAGTCTCGTTATTTTTGTTATAAGATATAAATATAAATAATGTAAAAATGACTTATATATACCTTTATATAACTGGAACCAACTGTTGGTAAGACAGTATATTTGAATTTATACCGGTAACACCACAAGTCTCTCTCTCTCTCTCTCTCTCTCTCTCTCTCTCTCTCTCTCTCTCTCTCTCTCTCTCAACTCACAAGCTTAGTGGCCTATACAATAATTCATGTTAGAGCAGTGACTATCATTGTTATATTCACCACAAACTCAAATACAGTTTCCTTCACTTTACCAAGAAATCATTTGGCTGAGATAGGCCTATTAACATAAAAATATTCTGAAGGTTCCTTTTAATACGAGACCTAAGAAAGGCTCACTAAAAGTAAGAGGCTGATTTGATCCAAGTACAAGCAAGAGCTAGAGAAAGAATACTGATGGAATAATGATGGAAATAACACTAAGAGACAGAAAAAGAACAACAGCTATACGCGAACTAAAGTAGAGGATATTCTATCATGTAAGAAAAAGAAATGGACATGGGAAGAGCATATAATGAGATAAAAGATGGACAAAAAGAATAACAAAATTGGTCATTAGAGATGATAAAAGAAGCAGGGAAGAAAGAGAAGACAATGGATCGACTGAACTAGTGACGGCTAATTTTATACATACACACACACACACACACACACACACACACACACACACACATATATATATATATATATATATATATATATATATATATATATATATATATATATATATATATGTGTGTGTGTGTGTGTGTGTGTATAAAGTATATATATCTGTGTGCATGTATGCGTGAAATTATAAATATCACCTTGGTTACAACGTGGTTGAAAAGTACGTTTAATATAATACAAACACACTTTTATATATATATATATGTATATATATATATATATATATATATATATATATATATATATATATATATATATATATATATATATATATATATATATATATATATAGGTAGTAGGTTGGCCAGGGCACCAGCCACCCGTTAAGATACTACCGCTAGAGAGTTATGGGGTCTTTTGACTGGCCAGATAGTACTACATTGGATCCTTCTCTCTGGTTACGGTTCATTTTCCCTTTGCCTACATACACACTGAATAGTCTGGCATATTCTTTACATATTCTCCTCTATCCTCATACACCTGACAACACAGATTACCAAACAATTCTTCATCACCCAAGGGGTTACTGCACTGTAATTGTTCAGTGCCACTTTCCTCTTGGTAAGGGTAGAAGAGACTCTTTAGCTATGGTAAGCAGCTCTTCTAGGAGAAGGACACTCCAAAATCAAACCACTGTTCTCTAGTCTTGGGTAGTGCCATAGCCTCTGTACCATGGCCTTTCACTGTCTTGGGTTAGAGTTCTCTTGCTTGAGGGTACACTCGAGCACACTCTCCTATCTTATTTCTCTTCCTCTTGTTTTGTTAAAGTTTTTATAGTTTATATAGGAGATATTTATTGTTGTTACTCTTCTTAGAATATTTTATTTTCCTTTTTTCCTTTCCGCACTGAGCTATTTTCCCTGTTGGAGCCCCTGGGCTTATAGCATACTGCTTTTCCAACTAGGGTTGTAGCTTAGTAAGTAATAATAATAATAATAATAATATATATATATATATATATATATATACACACACACACACATATATATATATATATATATTATATATATATATATATATATATATATATATATATATATATATATATATATTATATATACATATGTATATACCCAATTATACTACTTTTTATACGATTTCAGTTATATCAACAATATGTATATTTGAATTGCAAAATTATGTAGTTATAGAACGAGAAGTTTTTGCAGTCAATCAATAATACCTCAAGACTTTACCACAAAACGTTTCTATTAATGGTATAATTTTGTTTAAACACCAAAAACGTTGACATACACATATCGTATAATACCTATTGCAGGTTTTACTTAATGGAAACTAGAGGCAAATTGCAAAACGTGCAATGTATTATAATATGTATTATAAATAAAATATGATTTAGTTTCAAGATGTAAGTGCCATTTACCGCTAAAATTGACAACACCAGTAACATCATCGGTTGAACCTCCCCTCCCCCCACCCGACAGATCCCCCAGACACAAGCACCACAACCAACTTTTCTCTATTTTTTCCCGGCAATTTTTCTTAACTCGTCTCTACCGTGCCCCCTAGCTCCAGGCCCCTGTTTACGGACAAGAGTCCGAGAACAGGAGGCCTGCACTCCACCTTCAGTGCAGGACTGCAGGTCGTTCAAAAACGAACACCATTTGCCATACAGAGTAACAGAAGGATGACAGCTCACCAACCTCCATGCAACTTTCCGCGTTTTTTTCCCCCGGCTATTCTTTTTTTTCTTTTAAATTCGTTCAAACCGCTAACACTAAGGCACCCCCCCCCCCCACTCGCCAACAAGACATAAGCCCCGGTGTGCTCCCCATCTTTCCTTTGATTAGTTCATATTATTATTATTATTATTATTAGCCAAGCTACAACCTAAGCTGGAAAAGCAGGATGCTCAAAGCACAAGGGCTCTTACAGGGAACATAGCCCAGTGAGGAAAGGAAGTAAGGAAATAAACTACATGAGAAGTAATGAATTATTATTATAAAATATCTTAAGATCAGTAACACCTTTTAAACAGATCTTTCATATATAAACTACGAAGAGAGCCTTATATCAACCTGTTTAACATAATATTCGTTGCAAGTTAGAACTTTGAAGTTCCACCAATTCAACTGCCTGATTAGATTAATTCTTACAGTCTATGATTATACAGTACTACATTCTTATAGCCACCATCTTACTAAGAACAAGTATTAATATAGCGAAGCACCAACAGCATTACTGAACCGTCAATATTGACGGCTAAATACTTATACAGTATATGCACACACACATCCCTTCTCACCAGAATATAACTACTTCCCCTCTCCCCACTCAAGGGATGGGGAGAGACCGATTAGTTACACACACACACACACACACATATATATATATATATATATATATATATATATATATATATATATATATATATTTATATATATACCGTATATATATATATATATATATATATATATATATATATATATATATATATATATATATATATATATATATATATATATATATAGTGCTTCAGGGTACACTCAAGCACCTATTACTTGAGAATAATAATAATAATAATAATAATAATAATAATACGATTATAACTATCATTTATTATTACTTCTATATCTTTTTAATTATCAGTTTTATTGTTATTATTAACATCAGTGTTGTTGTTATAGTATTATCGTGTTATTATCATCAATATCACCATTGTTATTTGGTTGCAGTTGTTATTATCAATAACATTGTTATCAAATGTTGAATGTGCAAGACTTCAGTTCCAGTTACCTCCCAGTTTATAGTTTAAAGTCAAACCATTTTACGAGCCAAATTTTGAAATTGATTTTGTTTAATATCAAGAGTAAAATGAATAATATAACAAGATAAGTATTTATTAGACAGAAGATAGATTTTATTTTTAATTCTCTGAATAGCAAAACAGATCGAGCTACGTGACATGTAGCAGACACACATGTTCAGTGGCTACTTTCCTCTTGGTAAGGGGAGAAGAGACTCTTTAGCTATGGTAAGCAGCTCTTCTAGAAGAACAGTGTTCTCTAGTCTTGGGTAGTGTCATAGCCTCTGTACTATGGTCTTCCACTGTCTTGGGTTAGAGTTCTCTTGCTTGAAGGTACACTCGGGCACACTATTCTATCTAATTTCTCTCTTTCTTGTTTTGTTATAATTTTTATAGTTCATATGGGAAATATATTTTTTAATGATGCTATTCTTAAAATATTTCTTTTTTCCTTTCCTCACAGAACTATTTTCCCCTGTTGGGGCCCCTGGGCTTATAGCATACTGCTTTTCCAACTAGGGTTGTAGCTTAGCAATTAATTAATAATAATAATAATAATAATAATAATAATAATAATAATAATAATAATAATAATAATAATAATAAAAAGACATCTGCACAACTTCAAGCCAGATGGTATTTCGACAGACAAGGTGTTTTTATAATCTGTCTATCACTATGTCTCTGAAATTCTTGTTTCGTTTTACTTTTATCGAATGCAGAGTCGTAAGTGATTGATTCACAATAATTCCAATTATCGAGGTTTCTGCGCTCAACGGCTATTTGTATGGAGAGGTTAATTATGGTATAGGCCTATACTCGATTATTTCAAACTTTGTATCCAGGGAGTTGGTGGCCCTAAAACACACACACACACACACACACACACACACACACACTATGTATATATATATATATATATATATATATATATATATATATATATATATATATATATATATATATATACTGTATATATATATAATCCCTTCTTGAGTGGGGATACCCTAACATGGTGAAAGGGTTTGTATAACGCCATGATCAGCAAAGCTGTACTACTCAGGGCCACCCATACTATGTTGATTTGCTGTGAGTTATCAGACAAAAATCTCCCACCATCAACAATCCAGACTGGCCAGCGAGGTGATGAAAACTGGCCAAACCATAGACATGAATAATGAAATGTCTGAGGCTTTTGTCCTTCAGTGGTTAAGCAATAATAATAATAATAATAATAATAATAATAATAATAATAATAATAATAATAATAACTCAGATTCACTAAACCATTTCAAAATATATCCAGGAAGTTGAATCTACTGAAAGGTTTTATAAAACTCTAAAAAAATTCTGGTCTAATCAAAAGCCATCATTCTTGACATATATACAAAATACGATATTTGAGTATTCAGCCATTTGGAGACTGGCAGAAAAGGTTATCGAGGAGAAGAATATACGGGATATATATATAAATATATATATATATATATATATATGTATATATATATATATATATATATATATATATATATATATATACTGTATATATATATGAATATACATATGTATATATATACTTATATATATATATATATATATATATATATATATATATATATATATATATATATATATATATATATATATATAACATTCAAACTATTTTTGTTTTAACGACACCAACATTTCTATCCATATTCTGTGCGAAGTGTATTATAAATATAAGATTAAATTACTCTTTTTTCGTCATCATCAGCCGTAGTCATTCCTCTGTAGGACAAAGGTCTTAGATATGCCCTTCCACCAAGGCATTTTCATAACTCGTCAATCCATCATCATCTCTTTCTTCTGCTTCTTTAATCAATCTCTAAGGACCTATTCTGTTACTCTTAATGTCCATCTATTATCTGCTATTATCATCATACATTACTCTTACATGTTGTTAGAATATCCTCTACTTTAGTTTGCTCTTGTATCCATGATGCTCTTTTTTTTTGGCTTCTTAGTGTTAATCCCATCATTATTCTTTCCACAGCTCTTTGAGTTGTAACTAGTTTATGTTCTAAGGCTTTAGTAAGGCTCCATGTTTCTGATACATAAGTTAATAATGGTAGGACCATCTGATTAAACATTTTTCTTTTTTTAGAGAAAGTGGCTTTTCATTTCTCATTATCACGTTTTCATTACCATGCTTATCCTTCTTTTAATTTGGGTCTCATATAAATATATATATATATATATATATATATATATATATATATATATATATATATATATATATATATATACTCCCCAGAACATACACACATACATATATATATATATATATATATATATATATATATATATATATATATATATAAATATATGTACATATGAATATAGGCTCTATATACATAAATGCATATATAAATATTCATGTACATACATATATATAGCCAATATGTATAAGCATTTATATATACATATATATATATATATATATATATATATATATATATATATATATATATATATATACTGCACATACAATATATATAGTAATATAGGCTATATATACATAAATGCATATATAAATATTCATGTACATACATATATATAGCCAATATGTATAAGCATTTATATATATATATATATATATATATATATATATATATATATATATATATATATATATATATATATATATATACTGCACATACAATATATATAGTCTATATATAAATAAATATATATATATATATACATATATATATGAATATTTATATATTAATGTATATACAGTAATCCTGTATGTACATGTACATATATGCTGTATGTATACGTATGTATACACACATATATCAATAAATGTAAGTATATATATGTATATATGTGTGTATATATACACACACATATATACATACATACATACACACACACACACACACACACACATATATATATATATATATATATATATATATATATATATATATATATACTTGCGTGTGCAAGCGTAAGTATAATCTAAATACTTTCAACACATATAAAGCTTTGAGAAGAGAGCAATTCACATTTCGCAAACTACCAACACACACAATCCATCAACAAACTTGAATAGCTGTTCATAAGAGTCTGAATAAGAGAAGAGAACATTCCCCAGTCTAGAAAAAAGCTGTCATTCACAATGGCATTCCAGTCAGAGAAGTGTGTGATAGTGTTTGACAGTTTTCTGTGTAAATCAGTGGCACCCTGTAGAGTGCCAATTACTAATCATCTGGGTGACAAGCTTGTCAGTTATCTGTCACAATACTCGGTCATGTGAGAGAGTAAGAGATAGCTTTTACTGTACGTTTTTCGTAATTATTCAAGCGGTTTTTTTAATTGAATTTTCCCCAGTTTTGGCCTTCGAAGATAGTGTCATCTTATTCATAGAAAAGATATAATGAATAAGAATTTGATTACTCATATTTTGCTCTCTCTCTCTCTCTCTCTCTCTCTCTCTCTCTCTCTCTCTCTCTCTCTCTCTCTCCCTCCCTGACCATGCAAGACTGGAAGATGCATATAGCAACTCTCTGGCGGATATAAGAGGTCCCTCACACAGAGGGACCTGGGGGAACCCAAACATAGAATAAGGCAATAAGGTAAGGTAAGGCGCTCTCTCTCTCTCTCTCTCTCTCTCTCTCTCTCTCTCTCTCTCTCTCTCTCTCTCTCTCTCTCTCTCCATTTGGTCTTCTATAACATTGCCCTGTTGTCATCTGATTTTCAAAAAGTAGATATAATAGAATGAAAAGTCTTATTTTACTGATATTTTGTTCGCTTTTTATGAAATACTTTTAAAAACATATCGTATTTCCCTTTCCGAGTGGGGATACCTTAACGTGGTGAAAGGATTTGCGTATGAACATGATCAACAAAGCTGTACTTCTCAGAGCCACCCATGCTAAGTTGGTTTGCCGTGAGTAGTCAAACGAAAGTCTCCTACCATCACCAATCCAAAGTGGCCAGCTAAACCCCAGACATGACTAAGGACATATCATTATTATTATTATTATTATTATTATTATTATTATCATATGAAGCTAAGCTATAACCCTAGTTGGAAAAGCAAGGTGCTATAAGCGCAAGGACTCCAACAGAGTAAAAATAGCCCAGTGAGGAAAGGAAGCAAGGAGATAAATAAACTACAAGAGAAGTAATAAACAATCAAAATATTCTATTCTAAGAACAGTAACAACATTATATTAGATCTTTCATATATAACTATAAAATGTTAAAAAAAAAAAAGAGGAAGAGAAATAAGATAGAACAGCGTGCCCAATGTACCCTCAAGCAAGAGAACGCTAATCCAAGACAGTTGAAAGCCATAGTACAGAAGCTATGGCATAGAGAGGCTATGGCACTACCCAGGACTAGAAAAGAGTTTTAATTTTGGAGTGTCCTTCTCCTAGAAGAGCTGCTTCCCATAGCTAAAGAGTCTCTTTTAGGCATGCATTTGATTCATGATATTTTGTTTTATAGGACTGACTAATATTCAGCTCTTCTAGGAGAAGGATACTCCAAAATCAAACCATTGTTCTGTAGTCTTGGGTAGTGCCATAGCCTCTGAACCATTTATTATGTAAAATATATTCAATTCATATCTTATTCATCTATTATATGTAATGAATATTTTATATGTATTTTTAGATAAAAAATACGATAATTTTTCAGTTGATTTAGTGAACTTGCCATATTCCTGAAGGTCTCAACAGATGGCCTCAGTGAGGTCATTTTGGGAGTAAAATATTGGAAAGAAAATCCAGCCTTAAGGAACGACATGGGAGTTACCTTCCGATGTCCTTAGCCAATAGGAACGCTCCATTCGGGCAACGGTAAGGAAATTAGCCAATAGGAACGCTCCTTTCGGGCAAAGGCAAAGAAACATAGTCTTTAGCCAATAGGAACACGCCATTCGGGAAAATTGTTAGGGAATAGTGGTTTGCTCTTTCAACTAGGTAAAAGAGACAAATACCAGTTCATAAACCATTGGAAAATTTCCATTTTTGTACTTTCTTTCGAATGAATATATAGAATAAACCTATGAATATTATAGCTTTTATATTTCAGTTATAGAAAGTATTGGCAATAAATTAAACCCATATTATAATTACATGATACGTATGCCTACACGGTACTCTGAATCAAAATCTCATCCTCTGGCTTAAAAATGCATTTTCCATATTGATCTAAAGTTTTGTTAACAGTTTTGTAAGCAAAGGCAAATCAAAGTTATTTAAATATTGTCCTACGAATATATGATGCACTTTCAATAGTGAATATGGTGATGAAATTCCTGTTTCCTTTAATAGTTAATAAAATGAACAATTTTAATAATTTCCCTGATCGAATTAATCTTGGGTTGTTTATTTTTAAAAATTGAAATCTTGTAGGTATTTTTGACAGATTATTTTTCAGACATTAGGGAAAATAGGATTAAATATTGAAATATATCCTTTGCAATTTGCACAGAGAGAGAGAGAGAGAGAGAGAGAGAGAGAGAGAGAGAGAGAGAGAGAGAGAGAGAGAGAGAGAGAGAGAATGTTTATTTTAATAAGAAATCAATTTTGTGTTAACATTTATATATATATATATATATATATATATATATATATATATATATATATATATATATATATATATATATGTGTGTGTGTGTGTGTGTGTGTGTGTGTGTGTGTGTGTACTCACAACATCTACAAACAGAGCCATTTCTAGTCCACTGCAGGACACAGGCCTCAGATGTCTTTAATCATGCAAGTTTGGATTAGTGATTTTGGGGGACTTTCCTCTGACCGTTCACAGCAAGCCAACCTAATATGGGTAGCCCTGGCAGGTACAGCTTTGCTGATCATGGTAGTAGGTTGGCCAGGGCACCAGCCACCCGTTGAGATACTACCGCTAGAGAGTTGTGGGGTCTTTTGACTGGCCAGACAGTACTACATTGGATCCGTCTTTCTGATTACGGTTCCTTTTCCCTTTGCCTACACATACACCAAATAGTCTGGCCTATTCTCTACATTTTTTCCTCTGTCCACATACACCTGACAACACTGAGATTACCAAATAATTCTTCTTCACCCAAGGGGTTAACTTCTGCACTGTAATAGTTCAGTGGCTACTTTCCTCTTGGTAAGGATAGAAGAGACTCTTTAGCTATGGTAAGCAGCTCTTCTAGGAGAAGGACACTCCAAAATCAAACCATTGTTCTCCAGTCTTGGGTAGTGCCATAGCCTCTGTACCATGGTCTTCCACGGTCTTGAGTTAGAGTTCTCTTGCTTGAGGGTACGCTCAGGCACACTTCTCTCTAGTCTCTCTTCCTCTTGTTTTATTGAATTTTTTATTGCTTATAAAAGAAATATTTATTTTAATGCTACTATTCTTAAAATATTTTATTTTTCCTTATTTCCTTTCCTCCTTGGGCTATTTTCCCTGTTAGCGCCCCTGGGCTTATAGCATCCTGCTTTTCCAACTAGGGTTGTAGCTTAGCATTTAATAATAATAATATATATATATATATATATATATATATATATATATATATATATATATATATATATATATATATATATATATATATATATATATATATGGTATCTGAGTGAGGATACCTTAATGTGGTTTATTTGCTGTAAGCAAACAGACTAAAGTTTCCCACCATCATCCATTCGCATTGGCATGGTGATGAAAATGGCCAAATCCCAGACATGAATAAGGCCATTTTTGAGTCCTTTGGCCAGGAAAGAAAATTGCCACAAGACAACTTGAGAAAATATGCAAATATACATTGCTATAATCCTTCACATTAAGGGCTGAAGGCATTTAACACTGATTATGAAATTATATTGACTGTTTTTTTCACCCTAGAATACTGAACTGCAGTGTCTTTACTCTGTGTAATGGATTCAATTGCACCAATTTGCATGGATTAGGAAACAAGGCCCCTAGCTCTCTCTCTCTCTCTCTCTCTCTCTCTCTCTCTCTCTCTCTCTCTCTCTCTCTCTCTCCTCGACCCAGAAGAGATAGGATTGCAAATCATAATCTACAATATAGATTACGAAATTTGGCTTCCTTATCATTAGTTGAAATTAGACAAC
>NW_027171449.1:135000-137500 GCF_036898095.1 Palaemon carinicauda
TGGGAGGTGTGCTCTAGGCCAAGTGCTGAGTCTGGTGATTACGTCCTGTGTGATATATGTGTTTGAGATTCCCAGTTCGAGGAATCTGATCACTGATTGGCCATTGTGTTCACTTGGAAAAGCTCCAATCCAAGCAAGCTCATCGGTGCTGTTGTCTTCGGTGTCATTTTGAAATGTAGGTTATGTCTAACTGCAGTTGGGGGACCAGCACTCCTTAGGCGGGAGAGTAAGGAAAATATTTCACTGCAAGGTGTTGAATATAGATAATTCCTGCTGGATTGGTAGGGCCTCCAGAATTCTAAGTCTCCTGCTTTCCTGGGCAATGCCAAATATACCTGTATACAGCAAACCGGCAAACTTTAAATTTTGTGTCTATGGGGACTATGAATGTCCTGCCAGATAGAAGGCCTCCACTATTAAAGCCCTCATGAAGAGGGTTCTCTCTCATTGTTCCTACTGCAAGGCTACCCATGAGGAACTGGACCATTTAATATAAGTCCCTGAGAACTACGGGTATCCTATAGACAGGTTAATCGAGAAGACAAAAAAGCCCTCGATACCTGGTATGGGGAGGAAGAGTGCGACACAATTAGCTCACTAAAAAATCTAATACATAGAAATAATGCACCATAATTAACAAGATGAGAGAACCATTAAAGACAACATGCTCCTTGTACAAGAGAGGACGGAGCTTAACTTCATAATCTATTACCAAATTGCAAAAACCTAAAGGTTGGTCAAGAAAACTAATCAGCCTCTCCTGTGAAGGACACTCTGAAGAGAACTAATGTGGTTTACCTTTACCATTGGGACTTTGCTGTATGTGACACGACGGGAATTGAGAAAGCCGCATGGTCATCATTCCAATATAGCCGCCACATTAGAATAACCATTATGTGGCTCTCTAGACACCTGTGCTGTCACGTAGGCCGCAGCAAGGTCTCATTACGGAATATTGCCAACAAACTCCCAATAGGTCCCTTTTCTGATAACAGGCCGTCAAATATATGAATATCAATGGAAGTGCACCAGATATTAGGAGATGTAAAATTTTAGAGGCCCCTGCCCTGCTAATCCAGGAGAAACCAGCCAGCCTAGAACAGATATTCTTCCAAGCTGCACTATGGCCAATCAGCAATCAGAATCCTCTACCTGGGAATCATGTCCGACCTGATAATCTGACACAGCACTCAGCTGGACAGCATACTTACTACTGTACCTTTGCTCTTTGACAGCCATTGAAAATTCAACAGCCATAATAAGAGCAGCCTGGATCCATATGATTAGAGGCATAAAGCCTTCATTTATCAATTACTCTCCAAGGCTAATGATGAGCAGACATAACCCTGTAGCCTGATACGCGTTGTAGCTTAACCTCACCAAGTGAATACGACGAGAAATTATCACCGAACCCAGGAACAACCATGGAATTACTACATTAAAATATGTCTATCTGTACTCTTTTAAAAGTAAAAAACTTTCTTCTTTTACTGATGAATTTACATATCCTCCCTAAAAGATGAGATTGCAGTTATTGGATAGTTGCAATGCTGTTCGAAAGTAAATAATCAGAATAATAGGAAAGGTATCTTATGAAATTGACCTCACTGAGGCAGTCATAGTTTTCAGACAAACATATATATATATATATATATATATACTATATATATATATATATATATATATATATATATATATATATATATATATATACACACACACATATATATAGATACATAGAAATATGTATATATCTATACTATATATATATATATATATATATATATATATATATATATATATATATATATATATTGAGGAGATACCTTTGGCTATGCAAAGTAGTCTTTGCATATATATAAATGATAGTATTTGATATAAAAAGTGAGAAGGAGGAGTGCGAGGCCTTATGTAGAATAAGAGAGAATAATATGGGATAAAGATATCTGTATTGTGCAGTAAGAAATTAAATTGGAAAGCAAGGATAGGGAATTTATTGTAAATGGGAATGGTTAGATTATAGGGAATAATTTTAACAGAAGAGTTTAGAGGAATGGATAAGAGAATTAGAATATCCCAGGAGCTTGAATTGCATCTCTAATATATAAATACAATCTTATATCAATAAAGTGTGGAAGGCTTCGATATCAATTCAATTATATTGAGGCATATCGAGTAAGTAAAATATCAAGTGAAATCCCTTAGAGTTAAGCATAGGTCTATGATATCAGAGCCTATAAGAGTAAGTGAAAATTTGGGTGTAATCTGGTAGAGTTTCTCATAAGCTAATATCAAGATAAGTATAGAAGAAATGTAGTAGGTTGGCTAGGGAACCAACCACCCGTTGAGATACTACCGCTAGAGAGTTATTGGGTCCTTTGACTGGTCAAGCAGTACTACATTAGATCCATCTCTCTGGTTACGGCTCCCTTTTTCTTTGCCTACACATACACCGAAGAGTCTGGCCTATTCTTTCCACATTCTCCTCTGTATTCATACA
>NW_027171449.1:142500-160851 GCF_036898095.1 Palaemon carinicauda
AGCATCCTGCTTTTTCAAGTAGGGTTGTAGCTTTGCAAGTAAAAATAATAATAATAATTAGTAATACCTTTTGATACACAGGTGTTATGTTATTTTAATTAGTCATTTTACATGGAATGTTAAAAATGGAAATGTAAACAGTGGTAACCCTTCTCTTCAAATCTAAGTGATTCAATTTTTTCCAAAGTAAATTATCAGATAATAAATAACTTTTACATTAATAACAGCACATGTATAACTTATCTAAATATTACTATATGTGACCTAAGCATATAGACATATCAATACCATGAACAAAATAATATTACATGAAACACACGAAGATTATAATATCTTATGGCAATTAAGAATGTGGATCAGACTATGCACAATATACTATATGTCTATCTAAAAGTTATATGGCTGTGGATGTCACTTTTTAATATTTTATACTTTTTATATGGATCTTGTGGCTTCTGTTATGATGATTAAAAGAAAGGGGTCATTAACAGAATATAGTAAGAAGGCAAAATATCTTGGCAAAAACTGAGAAAACAATGACAGAAGGAAGCTGGTCTAAAGTTTAAAGGTTGCTCATGAATGGTAGAGGCAAGGGACAGTGACATTGCCCTATCAAGCAGGACAATGCCTCGGAGAATAACCATATATACATATGATCCGCACCTAAGCCCCCTCTCCACCCATGCAAGGGCCATGGAGGGAAGGGCAACGGCTGCTGATGACTCAACAGATAGACTTATAGGCTCTCCCCAAACACCCCATCCTTAGCTCACGAAGATGGTGAGGTCAAAGCAATCAAAGAGACCAAGGAGTTTAAACGGGAATTGAACCCGTCTGACATTCACCAGTCAGGGACGTTACCACATCAGCCACCAAAAGATAAAGATATTCGTTCGTCGTAAAACCAACAAGTGCAAGATTCCGTTTTTTTAATGTGAAGATGACGTACTCGAGTTCATGTAATAAAACATATTACAAAATCAAAGTTACGTAACGAACACAAAAATCTGAGTTTATATAGCCTACATATATTGATCATTTGTTCATCATTTAAAATAACAACTTCTTTGCAATCTGAGACTTGTGTGCTTGCAACAATATATTGTTTCTGAAGGCTTGAGAGAGAGAGAGAGAGAGAGAGAGAGAGAGAGAGAGAGAGAGAGAGAGAGAGAGAGAGAGAGAGAGATTTTATCAAACATTATACAACATACATTTAAGTTTTCAATTAAAACAATAGCTTGTTTATCCATTAGATAAACTGCCTCAAAGTTCTCATCAATGTTGAAGAGCAGATTAGGAGGTCAAACTCACATATAAAACATAATCCTGAAATATACTACACTGGTTTTCCAAACGAGAGAGAGAGAGAGAGAGAGAGAGAGAGAGAGAGAGAGAGAGAGAGAGAGACCCTTCTCGTATCACACAACTTAGCAGAGTTTACCACTGCCGTCATTTCTTGAAAGAAAGGCTACTTGATATGATATTCGTTTAAGAATCTTAGATTCCTATCAAAAGTTCAAACTTGCAGCGAATGTTTTATGTTGAACAGGCTGACATAAATTTCCCTTTATAGTTTATATAAGAAAGGCCTATTTCAAAATACAAATAAGAAACATCATTCCAATGTTATTGTTCTTAATATATACATAATAATGATTCTTTACTTCTCATGTATTTTGTAATGCATAGAACAGTCGGAGATGGTGGTGGAGGATTGGACTGGATTGGCAATAGAAAATTACCTGACCAAGAGTATGTTGTTGACACTGTTCTTATCAGCAGAACACCACAGGATTTGCAATACTTGTTCATCACACGAGGCTGAGTTCACGATCAACAGAAGAGAGACAGATGATGAGAACGCAATATGCAATGGAAGATGAAATGTCATTGGAAGGATAAGTGATTAATGAAGTAGAATCATTCACGTATGGTTTGCTGTGAGTGATCAGACTAAAGTTTCCTACCATCACCAATCCACAGCGACCAGCATGTGATGAAAATGGCCAAACCCCAGACATGTCTAAGGCCTTGATTAGTTCACCTTTGCTGTTCATGACGATACACAAACCATTATTCCATTAAATAATGGATAAAATAAACGTCGTTCTTTTTTTATAAATGATATGCCTTACATTATTATTATTATTGTTACTTGCTAAGCTACAATCCTAGTTGGAAAAGCAGAATGCTATACGTCCAGGGGCTCCAACAGGGAAAATAGTTTAGTGAGGAAATGAAAAAAAAGGAAAATGAAATATTCTAAGAAGAGTAACAATATCTCCTTTATAAACTATAAAAATTTTAACAAAAAAAGAGGAAGAAAAATAAGTTAGATTAGTGTGCTCGAGTGTACCCTCAAGTAAGAGAACTCTAACCCAAGACAGTGGAAGACCATGGTACAGAAGTTATGACACTACCCAAGACTAGAGAACAATACTGTACATCCCGCATTACATAAAGATTAAAAGATGCTAACTGATAGAACACAACCTTGCATATATCGTGCAGGAGAGAGAGAGAGAGAGAGAGAGAGAGAGAGAGAGAGAGAGAGAGAGAGAGAGAGAGAGAGAGAGAGACTCATATCCCGGGATGACAGGCTGATTGACATGCAAACGACAGATGCAAAGACGATGATCTGAGTTTGATTATTAAAATGTCCACTTCTTCTGGTAGCATAACAGAGGGGGGAACGACCATGTGGGTTAAAGTGGAAAGTTATTGCCTGTTGAGAAACGGGGGATATTAAACTGTTGGAATGAAAATAAAGGCTACGTGTATGAAGTGGTATAATAATCATGAATGATAGTAAATAGATTTAGCTGTATTAACATGAAAATGCAAACGCCAAATGCCAAACGAGAGAGAGAGAGAGAGAGAGAGAGAGAGAGAGAGAGAGAGAGAGAGAGAGAGAGAGAGAGAGAGGAAATGGGGCTAAAATATAAGAGATGAAATAATATTTGCAGAATTATCCAAAACAATAAATAAACTAAAACCCAGTTTTACACAAAACCAGAATATTCTCAACTTTAGCCCCTTCAATAATTCACTAAAAAACCACGATGCCTACAATTAATAAAAAGAAACTATAGAATTATCTATCACACACACACACCCATATTTCACAGACTGACTGATTTCAATATACATTACCTGTTATGAACACATAACCAAATTAGTAAAAAATAAACACCCCAAGAAATATGAAAAATATAAAAAATTGTATTCAATAATATACAAAACAGAGAGAGAGAGAGAGAGAGAGAGAGAGAGAGAGAGAGAGAGAGAGAGAGAGAGAGAGAGAGAGAGAGAGCAGAAGTGATCAGATTCATGTACTCACCTAGCTAACACAGGTAGAGGTCATCACCAATCTGGACTCCCACCTGCGAAGGAGCAAAAGAAATACAAATTAATTAAAGGACATTTCAAATAAAAAGAATGTCAAGAAAATTTCATCAAAATTCATTTCTACTAAATCAAGACATCATTATTATCAGGGTTGAATAAATGATTGTCGGCTAACAAATACATATTGATAGATTAGTGCCCTGACTCACCCTATATATAAGCTAAATATGCCCTTTTGGGGGATAATACGGTGTACTGTGGGCATTGTGGAAAGGTGATCTGTTAGGCACTTAATAGAAAGGCGAGGTGAATGCAAGTGAAGTTTATTCAACACATAAAGAGCTTGTATGCAAACAGTTGAGAGCAACAATGTCACAAAAATGCATACAATCTGAATGAATGCGATGGTAAGCTTAAACAAGATCTACATATACATCTATAGACTTTAAGCCTAAACAGGTTATTCTATTATCAGAGCGGAAGAGAACCAGAGATAAAAAAATAGTATTACAGTGTACAGTATAAGTATGTATGAAATATGTGCGGTACAGTATTATTCATGAGTTATTGCAATATCAATTTGGACTTCAGTTGCACCCATATTTTAGAGTTCTGCTTTAACTCCTTGCTAAATTTCTAAATAATTTCCCTCAGCTGTACCTTGGATAGGAATGGCCTCCCTGGATAAATGACCCAAATTCCATAAAAGCTCAAGATAGAGACAACTGTTGAAATCTAACCGAGGCCCTTTGTAGCAATCGGCGTAGAAGATACATAGGCTATACATATATATATATATATATATATATATATATATATATATATATATATATATATGTATATATATATATATATATATATATATATATATATATATATATATATATATACTTTTAATGGTAAACTGTATGGTCACAATACCAGATAACATACACCCATGTCTCTATACTGTAGTGTCAAGTTGTCACACACAGCAGAACACGTGAGCAGAGAAAAGACGTCAACAAACAGCCAACTGATGAAATGCAGACGACAATTTTCTTTAAAATTGACCTATATTTCGTTGAGACACCTTTTACATAGATAGGTATAAAGGCACTGAAGTTGTTTAAGAATCAAGATACACAAACTGGTGTTAATTTACTTTATAAATACTATTAATTATGATCATTGACAAAATGGCAACTTCGCATTCTGTGAAGTAACCAGCTGCTTGGATGGACCTCCACCTAGCTACAGCAGGCTGCAGCCTACGCTGAGCCTACCCAGGAAGGATAGCAGGTCACCGTTCCTTCGTAACGGAAGTCTCGGAGGAGATTAAACACCAAAAAGAGAGAGAGAGGGAGAGAGGGAGAGAGAGAGAGAGAGAGAGAGAGAGAGAGAGAGAGAGAGAGAGATTTGACCGTGTAAAGAATATTTCCGACTAAAATAACATACTTTCCATTAATTATTATGAAAAAACTAAATGCAAATGCTATGAGAGAGAGAGAGAGAGAGAGAGAGAGAGAGAGAGAGAGAGAGAGAGAGAGAGAGAGAATTGTGCAGTGCCTGCCAACCGGAGCACTGTAGGTATTATTCTAATAACTTTGAAATCGACTTTAATCATTTTGACTAAATTTTTCAATTTCAACTCTACCTTCATTCCAGCTCCATTTCTTCTTGTTTGCTTCCAACCTCTTTAAAGTTTAATTTACATTGTAACCGAGATGTTTATTCCCTGTTGGAGTCCCCTGGGCTTAAAGCATCCTTCTTTTCCAACAAAGGTTTAAGTTCAGCTAGTGATAATAATAATAATAATAATAATAATAATAATAATAATAATAATAATAAACTTTGGAAATCTATAACCAACCACAGAAGTTGTCTACTAAAGTGCCCAGCATATAACACTATCAGTTTAAAGGTTTAAAGGTCACTCATGAATGGCACAGGCAAGGAAGAGTGACATTGCCCTATCAAGCAGGACAATGTCCTAGAGAGTGACCATATATGCATATGAACAGCACCCAAACCCCCTCTCCACCCAAGCTAGGACCAAGGAGGGCCAGGCAATGGCTGCTGATGACTCAGCAGATAGACCCACAGGCTCCCCCAAACTCCCAATCCTTAGATCACAAGGGAGATGAAGTTGCAGTGACCAAAGGAACTAACGAGTTTGTGTGGGACTCGAATCCCAAGTCTGGCAATCACCAGGCAAGGACGCTACCACCAGGCCACCACAACCCTTTCATTAGGATTTATAAGAAGAACTTGTTCTAAAAACTAATTTAAACTCTATTTGCGAAAACAAAAATCATCAAGACTTAATTTTATCGTATTTCATAAATCCTTCGTCCACAAAAACAAGACAGAATTCCTATCTCTTGGGCCAATGTCACACCAGATGGCGACAGTATCATTTAACACTAGAAACACAAGTAAAGATGATTGAGAAAGTAATCACTAATCTATCAGAAGATTAACCCATTTCAAAATGAATCCTTGACTTATAACCAAGAGAACTACCCACATTTCTCACCAGACTCTTAGATGCTGTAACACTATAGTAATCTTAAATACTTACTTGGTCCGTTGTGTTCTAAAAGCCAGTTGGAAACGACAGAGGGTTAACATGTTCTGACATATTGAGAACATTGATTTATCGGTCTGATACTAGTAATCAATATTTAGTAGACATATCAGAAACCTTCAATTAGGAATAATCAAACATACCCACAGCAAGTAATTAGAGACATGATGTCTGCGCTTATAATAATAATAATAATAATAATAATAATAGAATGTCTCCCTAAGCATATTATTATTATTATTATTATTATCATTACTATTACTTGCTAAGCTACAACCCAGTTGGAAAAGCAGAATGATATGAGGCCAGGGGCTCCAACTGGGAAAATAGCCCAGTGAGGAAAGGAAAGAAGGAAAAATAAGATATTTTAAGAGTAAGAACATTAAAATGAATATTTCCTATATAAACTAAAAAACTTATAAGAACAAGAGGAAGAGAAATCAGATAGAGTAGTGTGCCTGAGTGTACCCTCAAGCAAGAGAACTCTAACCCAAGATAGTGGAAGACTATGGTACAGAGGCTACGGCTATACCCAAGACTAGAGAACAATGGTTTGATTTTGAAGTGTCCTTCTACTAGAAGAGTTGCTTACCATAGCTACAGAGTCTCTTCTACTCTTACCGAGAGGAAAGTAGCCACTGAACAAATACAGTGCAGTAGTTAACCCCTAGACAAAGAAGAATTGTTTAGTAATCTCAGTGTTGTCAGGTGTATGATGACAAAGGAGAATCTGTGAAGAACAGGCCAGACTATTCGGTGTACATGTAGGCAAAGAGAAACAACTGCATCCAGAGAGAAGGATCCAATGTAGTACTGTCTGGTCAGTCAAAGGACCCCATAACTCTCTGGCAGTAGTGTTTCAACAGGCGGCTGGTGCCCTGCCCAACCTACTACCTGCATAGTGAAATTAATACAGGGAAAGTTGGATTAGAGCGGATTAAAATAACACTTTGGTCCATGTGTAAAAGTCTGTACTCATCAGCTGTTCCATTTAAGTCATTCGATGAAATAAACAACCACATTCAATTAGGTTGATGCTAATCCCATATATCAAATGTGAGTGTGTGTATATATATATATATATATATATATATATATATATATATATATATATATATATATATATATATATATATCCTGTCCCCCTATTCCAAATATCCCCCTTTTTACAAAGGCCAAAGTCATATCTGACCCAGTCCAAGACACCACATGTTCGATCGCTTAATTCTGTCCTTGACATAACTTTAACCCTTATTTCAAAGGGTCTTCTACAAATAAAAGCAGCCACTTATCAGCAGAGAGAGAGAGAGAGAGAGAGAGAGAGAGAAAAAAAAATTATAATTAAAGTTTTTATTGCAGTTTGGGAAATGAAATAGCTAAATATATCAATATCCCGACTTTGAAAAAAAAAATTATATGCAGGTCTGGGAAGGCAAAGAATTACACAAGAAATATGAGCGAATTCAGAAAACCAATTAAAAACTAATATTATTTTGAGTAAATTAAGATTGTTATTAAAAAAAAATCAAAGATATATCTTTCTAATACAGGTGTCATCTAATCCCGGATCTACCCTCAAAATAATCCCATGTGAAGATCAATTAAGCAAATAGATTCCCTTCCTCTGAGGCTCGAAATGGTACATGGGAGTCAGGCCTTGTCTTTTGGACAGTAAACTTCAACAGACATTTACATTACATCATCGCCTCCCCCACCCCTTCTTGCCCAACCTTCGTGTTCCTGAGAAAACTATCACCATACTGAGAACACCATATTAATATATACACCATCGATGGGATCACCATAGTTTATGGTGCAGTTGGTGCCTTCTCTGCGAATGTGTCAGTATCATACCCCTCCCTGTGATCCCCCAACGATCCCACCCACCAGGGCCTCCAACAATTATTGTCTCATGGCCTATACAGCAGCTGAGGAACCCGTTTCTCTCTCTCTACTTGTTTGTCTTTCTCATTACAATTCCTTCATTTTTCTGCTTCATAGATCTTTTGAACATTTATATAAGTGCTTCCCTATTTCCCTTTTCTTACTTTCTCCGGATAAAGTTGTACTTAACTACATTTCAATCTCAATCTTAACATTTAGCCTCACTAGGAAGTCTTTACCTTTCGAAGCAGTGTGTGCATGTAAGCACATGAAACGTACATGTGTGTGATTGAATGATTTGCTTTCATATACGCGTATGAGTTACACATTAGTTGAATCGAGTCAAACAGAAGTGGTATTGATTCCCAGGTTACAAAGGAATATTTTTTTTTAAACAATAAACACATTTGCTACCGGATATGAAATAAGATTATTCTGATTGTAGAGCATATGAATGCCATATGAATAGTTAAATAGTTCGATAGTTTCCTATCTTCTGGGTTAATGACAACGAGAAGAGACTGATTGCCAAAGAATACAATTACATGAATGCTTTTGGTATAAGTATGGGACATGCTTCCTGTGTGCGCCTACCAGCGTCAACGAGAGAGAGAGAGAGAGAGAGAGAGAGAGAGAGAGAGAGAGAGAGAGAGAGAGAGAGAGAGTTCCAATAGTAAGAAGTGAAGGATTTGTTCATCGCCATGATCAGCAAAGCTTTAATAACTTGTCAGCGCCACCCATACTAGGTTGGTTTGCTTTGAGCGATTAGACTAGTCTCCCACCTGCAATGACCAGCGTGGTTATGAAAAGGGCGAAACCCCAATTATGACCAAGGCATGTCTGAGGCCTTTGTCCTGCCGTGTTGAGCCCTTGGATAGCATCCTGCTTTTCCAACTAGGGTTGTAGCTTACCTAATAATATAATAATAATAATAATCAAATGCCACACATACCCTTACTTAAAAGCCTTAAACCTCCCTAAAACTTGGAGCCCTTGAAATATATGGTTTTTCTAACAGGAAAGAGTTAAGTGAGAACAGACCATTCCAAAATTGCTTGCAATAGGAATGGAGTTGAAACGTGAATCTCTCTCTCTCTCTCTCTCTCTCTCTCTCTCTCTCTCTCTCTCTCTCACACACACAGAACAACATATGCAGCTTTTTTTTTTTTTCGAGAGAGAGAGAGAGAGAGAGAGAGAGAGAGAGAGAGAGAGAGAGAGAGAGAGTGGAAACAAAATATCTGTTAAGTCCAAATATATTTTTCAATGAAATTGTTAAAGACGAATGTTAAATTAAATTGACTATAATAATTATCACCAATTATAATTTTAGTGAAAATTTCTTATCTGAATAAAGGGATTTTTAAAACTTCATCAACTGGTATGCAGTCTATGTATTAAGCACTAATTTGCCTTATCTGGCTGATTTTATATATATATATATATATATATATATACACACACACACACACATTGGCGTGTATCTAAAACCATGAGCTCCAAACTAAAATCTCTCCCCAAGGCTCCACCTTGAAAATCTATTCAATATAATGAAGAAACACGAAATTTGATGATGATGATGATGATGATGATGATGATAATGATGGCGATGATATATTTTACTGAAATACGGCTGAGAAAGGTATACTTTTACGGAGAATTTCCGGTTAAAATTACGGTTTTTTCTTAACAGTGTAGGAACCAAAACTGACGGCCTAAGACCAGCACCGGAGTGGAAGGCCATTCTTTTTTAAAATACCGAGAAATTTTAATAGATAAATGATTAAAGAATGAAAGAAAGGATACAAATACTAGAGAATCAAGACCCAACAAGACATGTCAGGTGATAAAGGAAGCTCAGAAAATAAAATCTAAAGAGTGAGAGAACATTTTTTAGGACTCAAGCTGTGATATGAAGGTCACACATCACTTAGAAAGGATAAGCCTCTTTGAATGGAGATTATAAGAACGTTGTGCATTAAATGGATAGGGAGTCAGCTTGATCCCAAAGCTATGTCATTTTCTCAAGATAAAACTCAGAGTAATTAGACAACCACTGATTAGTTACACACAGGGTATTAATGTAAGGAATCATTTTGTACATATGTTAATTTTTTTGACGAAATAGTGGAGAAAATTTTGTGAAATTAAGTCATTCTGACACTAAGCAACTTTTTTAAAAATATGATTTTTTTCAATAAGATCAAGTTCTCAAAAGCTCTGCTAGTCTATAAAACAAAGTCTCATTTACCTCAATCAAACTTATTTCCGACTCAATTAACTAAATACTGATGGTATTGAAGATGCTACACAGTCATCAGTATCTACTGTATCCATCACTGATTATCGACTATGCAAATGTAATATTTAATGTTTGCTATTATGATTATGATTATTATTATTATTTTTATTATTATTATTATTATTATCTATTATTTGCTAAGCTACAACCCTATTTAGAAAATCAGGATGCTATAAGCCCAAGGGCTCCAACAAGGAAAATAGCCCAGTGAGGAAAGGATATAAGGAATAACTAGAAAAGAAGTTTAAGAACAATGACATAAAATAAATCTTTCATTTATAAACAATAAAAAAACTTGAAAATAACAAGAGCATAAAATCTATAAAATAACAAGAGGAAGCAAAATCTAATAGAATAGTGTGCCCGAGGGTACCCTCTCGCAAGAGATCTCTAACCCAGGACAGTGGAAGACCATGGTACAGAGGCTATGGCACTACCCAAGACTAGAGTGTCTTTCTCCTAGAAGAGCTCCTTACCATAGCTAAAGAGTTTCTTCTACCCTAGCTAAGAGGAAAATAGCCACTGAACAATTTTACGGCAGTAGTCAACCTCTTGAGAAAAGAAGAATTTAGTAATTTCAGTGTTGTCAAGTGTATAAGGAAAGCGGGGAATGTGCAAGGAATAGGCCAGAATATTCTGCATATGCGTCGGAAAAGATGAAATGAGCCGTAACCAGAGAAATGGATCCAATGTAGTACTGTCTAACCAGTCAAAGGACCCAATAATTCTCTAATCAACCTTCCAACAACAGAGCTACTAGCACCGCTACTAGCTACTACATATATACTAATAATGAATTAGGTTAGCAATATTTGCTAGTAGATTAAATGTTATGAAATAAGATTTCTGCAATGATACTATACTTTACAAACTGTATCAAGACTCTTTATTTAGCCTATCTCTCTCTCTCTCTCTCTCTCTCTCTCTCTCTCTCTCTCTCTCTCTCTCTCTCTCTCTCTTCCACAATCCCTACAACAGAAATTACTTCCTTTTATTTCCTGTGTCGGACTTGGCCGGGGGAGAGGGGAATTCTCTAACCTCCCCCCCCCCCCCTCACCAGACCCTTCCTTTAAAAGTAATTACTGGGCTACTCCCAAGAAGAAAAATGGATAATGAAAAGTAATGAAATAAATACACTAGCTGAACTCGTTGATGTTGCTCTCTATGGTATGCAGCTCTTCTAATAGAATAACAC
Source organism: Palaemon carinicauda (assembly GCF_036898095.1). Taxonomy (NCBI): domain Eukaryota; kingdom Metazoa; phylum Arthropoda; class Malacostraca; order Decapoda; family Palaemonidae; genus Palaemon; species Palaemon carinicauda. The sequence goes on from NW_027171449.1 coordinate 153,796, forward strand.
TCCAAAAACAAACCATTGTTCTCTGGTCTTGGATACTGCCATAGCCTCTTTACCATGGTCTTTCACTGTCTTACGGTAGAGTTCTCCTGTTTGAGGGTACACTCGGGCACACTATTCTATCATATTTAGCTTCCTCTTCTTTTTTTTACTTTTTGTAGTTTATATATGAAAGATTTATTTTAATGTTATTACTGTTTTATGTTAATCATTAACAATTTCTCTAGTAGTTTCATTTATTTCCCTTCCACACTGGGTTATTTTCCATGTTGGAGTCCTTGGGTTTATAGCATCCTGCTTTTCCAACTAGGGTTGTAGTAAAAAGTAATAATAATAATAATAATAATAATAATAACAACACGCAGTTCATTGTAATGTTGCTACATTTAACATCATATTTAAGAAGGCTACATGATAGCTGTGTCTTTACAATTGTAGATATTACCATGGAATTTGGCAGGAACAGAGGAACTATGTTTCCTATCAATCCCTGAAATTTTCATCTGGATATGAGAATAATTCTAGGAACAATTTATTCCACCGCCAAAAATAACCATTCAACTCATACTGAAATAAACGTTTGCTGTGGCTTTTCTATGGCAGATATCAACATAGAAATTGGTAGGAATGTAGTTTATATAACACTCATCACATCCTGTGAAAATCGTTTGGATATCTGTAAAAATATAGGAGTAGTGTGCTCCTCCTCACAGATTTTTTAGTTAAAAGTGACAGCCAGGCCATGCCTATAACAGGTATTAAAAATGAAATTAGCTACAACAAAGCTTATATACTTTTAAATAATTTCTTAAAATCTCATTTGAATATATTTATTAGTATAGGAGTTATTGACTCCACCGCTAAAAATATCAGCTGTTCCCCCAGCCCCCAGCCCATACCACCTCGCTCCGAAATCTATGGTTAGGGAATGATTGGGCTGCGGGTTGGGTGAGATATCTTAAAAAAAAATTGGCATTTCATATAAGGTCATACTTCGCTCGCAACAACAGCAACAACAACAACAACAACAACGACAACAAAAATAATAATAATAATAATAATAATAATAATAATTAAAGCAAGTCAAATCATATTGGATCAAGACATACTACGAAATGGTGGTCACAACCTCTGATACAATTTAGAATTATATGATCGTAGAAAGTTGGTGTTGCTTTTATTAAGTTTAGCTCCCCTGCTTCTATTGAATATTACAATGCTATTACTATTACTATCACTATTATTATCTGTCATATTACAACTCACAGGTGATTTTAATTAAGCAAATAACATTGAAACAGGAAACACATCGAAGAATGCATCACTCAACTTCTTAATAACCTACAAAGCATATTTTAAAATCCAGCCGTCAGAAATAACAATAAGAAACATCAAAAGACGATTAATCAAAGAAAATATTATGAATTAAGTATTCTAATTTACTTGTGTTTTAATTGTATTATCATCTGCTCAAAAAGGTCGTTTATTTATTCTTTTTCTTATATAATTATTACGTATTTTGTTTGGAATAATGGTATTCATGTCGTCTATGATTGGCGAGTCCATTATTAGTATAGGGGAAAATTTAAGCCAGGATGACTGAATGAGTCGTGAATTTTTTCATATCTAATATGATATGTTGATACAATAAAACCGAGAGAGAAATAAAACATAATGGCAAGTAGTGAAGTTTGTTTAAAAAGTGATCTCACGAGAAAAGGACATAATAGACTATTGTCTAAGACCCTTCCTCCCCTTCAGTTAGAAATCAATTTGTATAGATTCCTCCCTTTTCAGTAATACCAGAACTTTGTTCCTGAATATACTTTAAACCTTTGAATAAGGTTCAAAATAATTCAGAATTTGTTTCTATTATTTGAAGAATTTCAACATAATATTAGAATGCTGATGCATATTTACCTATAGAATTTCTTTATTGTTTTTTTGAGAGAAATATACCATAGTTTTTTCATTGAGTGACTTCCTATGTCCATCTAATCCATATATTCTTTCACACACGAGAAATTGCTCTTATTATATAGTTTTTGAGAAAATGGTAACAATATATCTTCATGATCATAAACATATCATTAGATTGTGAAATATACGTTGTATTAAATAGCCAATTTCAAAAGGAAAATACTACGTTCTAGATAGGAGATTTCTTACACATCAAGATTGCCAACCTTAAAATGTTAAGAAAAACGAAATGGTAACTCTTTCAATACTTTCAAATTGAACATAAAAATCTTAACTGAAGTATAATGTAAATTTATTAATGCTTATAACTACGATAATTTACAGCATAATTCTAGACACTAAAAATATTCTTGGCTATTCTGGTTCGTTTCCTTACGAATTTTACCCTTTTCGAATTTATATTCCAAACTTATTGGACTGCTAAATCATATGGACTCTAGGGATAAGTAGATAAATGAAGTACGGCATTGAGAGTGGGGCCAAAATTGATATCCTAAGGATAAGAATCCTTTCTGATATAGTGTCGTCTGGAGGTGGTTCCTTTTGGAATTTAGATTAAAGGATATGTGAAGAATTGTGTCTTGATTACTACCTTTATCACTGTGCAGCCTTCATATGTACAAATAGAAAGTACAAGTAGTTAACTGATCGGACTATTTCGTTTGTAAGTATTCTGTTGCTATATGAGTTAAAAGCTAAAAGAATCTAATGTTCACATCCTTGTCCACTGGGTGATAAGGGTTGCAAACCTTTCGACTTAGAAGGAAAAGGAATTATACTAAATATTTCATTCATGACCTGTTTAGCAGGAGGATGAATTTATATTTTAAAAATGTATATTTTCCGCTTTCTATATTATCCAAGTGACTTTCAAATTTCTCTAAATGAAAAATTCTACCTAATTAATTCGTTGGCAATTCTGGACCCCCTCATGAGGTGCTAAATAAATTTTGCCAAAACTGTATACAAGTATTTCTCTTTAAGATTATCTTATAAACGTTAAGATACTTCTTATCTAGACATTTTATTGAATAGAATAATTTAACTTCATATCTTATTTATGCATTATATGTAATGAATATTTTATATGTATTTTTAGATAAAAAATACGATAATTTTTCAGTTGATTTAGTGAACTTGCCATATTCCTGAAGGTCTCAACAGATGGCCTCAGTGAGGTCATTTTGGGAGTAAAATATTGGAAAGAAAATCCAGCCTTAAGGAACGAAATGGGAGTTACCTTTCAATGTCCTTAGCCAATAGGAACGCTCCATTCGGGCAACGGTAAGGAAATTAGCCAATAGGAACGCTCCTTTCGGGAAAGGGCAAAGAAACATAATCCTTAGCCAATAGGAACACGCCATTCGGACAAACTGTTAGGAAATTGTGGTTTGCTCTTTGAACTATGTCAAAGAGCCAAACGCCAGTTCATAAACCATTGGAAAATTTCCATTTTTGTACTTTCTTTCGAATGAATATATAGAATAAAACTATGAATATCATAGCTTTTATATTTCAGTTATAGAAAGTATTGGCAATAAATTAAACCCATATTATAATTACATGATACGTATGCCTATAAGGTACTCTTAATCAAAATCTCATCCTCTGGCTTAAGATACATTTTTCATATTGATCTAAAGTTTTGTGAACAGTTTTAGAAGCAAAGGTAAATCAAAGTTATTTTAACATTGTCCTATATATATATCATGCACTTTAAATTCTGAATATGTTGATAAATTCCTGTTTCCTTTGACAATATCCCTGATCCAATTAATCTTTTGTTGATTATTCTTTAAAATCAAAATCTTGGTTGAGAAATCAGTTAACGTCGAAGCAGTGCATTAAATTTATACAAGGATTTTTTAACAGTTTGTGTTTTCAGATATTATGAAAAATAGGATTAAATATTGAAACATATCCTTTGCAATTTACAGAGAGAGAGAGAGAGAGAGAGAGAGAGAGAGAGAGAGAGAGAGAGAGAGAGAGAGAGAGAGAGAGAGAATGTTTATTTTAATAAGAAATCAATTTAGTGTTAACCTTCATATATATATATATATATATATATATATATATATATATATATATATATATATATATATATATATATATATATATATATATATATATATGTGTGTGTGTGTGTGTGTGTGTGTGTGTGTACTCGCAACATCAACAAACATAGCCATTTCTAGTCCCCTGCAGGACAAAGGCCTCAGATGTGTTTAATCATGCAAGTCTGAATTAGTGAGTTTGGGGGACTTTCATCTGACTGCTCACAGCAAGCCAACCTAGTATGGGTAGCCCTGGCAGGTACAACTTTGCTGATCATGGTAGTAGGTTGGCCAGGGCACCAGCTACCCGTTGAGAGACTACCTTTTGGGAGTTATGGGGTCCTTTGACGGGTCAGACAGTAATACATTGGACACTTCTCTCTGGTTACGGTTCCTTTTCCCTTTGCCTACACATACACCAAATAGTCTGGCCTATTCTTTACATTTTTTCTCTGTCCACATACACCAGACAACACTGAGATTACCAAATAATTCTTCTTCACCCAAGGGGTTAACTTCTGAACTGTAATAGTTCAGTGGCTACTTTCCTCTTGGTAAGGATAGAAGAGACTCTTTAGCTATGGTAAGCAGCTCTTCTAGGAGAAGGACACTCCAAAATCAAACCAATGTTCTCTAATCTTGGGTAGTGCCATAGCCTCTGTACCATGGTTTTCCACTGTCTTGGGTTAGAGTTCTCTTGCATGAGGGTACACTCAGACACACTTCTATCTAGTTTCTCTTCCTCTTGTTTTATTGAAGTTTTTATTGTTTATATAAGAAATATTTATTTCAATGTTAATATTCCTAAAATATTTTAATTTTCCTTATTTCCTTTCCTCCTTGGGCTATTTTCCCTGTTTGGGCCCCTGGGCTTATAGCACCCTGCTTTTCCAACTAGGGTTGTAGCTTAGCATTTAATAATAAATATACATATATATATATATATATAATTATATATATATATATATATATATATATATATATATATGGTATCTGAGTGAGGATACCTTAATGTGGTTTATTTGCTGTAAGCAAACAGACTAAAGTTTCCCACCATCATCCATTCGCAGTGGCATGGTGATGAAAATGGCCAAATCCCAGACATGAATAAGGCCATTTTTGAGTCCTTTGTCCTGCAGGGGCCTAGAAATGGCTGCATGTCACTGTTGTGTGTATATATATATATATATATATATATATATATATATATATATATATATATATATATATATATATATATATATATATATACACATTTATTTATATATGTGTATATATATTCGATTTCAAAGATCCTCTGAATGAGTTAAAAGCTAACAGACTGACAGACAATATTTAGATGCCAGATGAATCAAAGAAGGCCAGTGAAGGAATAAAGAAGGCATCATTTGTTACTGGTATTAGCAAAGCTATCTTAGAACATTCAGACAAAGCTGAAGTAAGTTAATATGAAGACGTTATAGGAATTTTATTGAATACAATGAGTTCTTTCAAGTGTTGAGTTCGACAAACCAAGAGATCTCCCGTTGACATGGTAAGGCAGAAAAGGGACTTCAGGTTATGCAAAAGTCCAGTGGAATTAACATAAAATAATGCAACTCTGATAGAAATGATAAGTCCCAGGGCTAGGGAATATCATTTCAAAATTTAACCACTTATAATTACAGTAGAATTTTTCCCAGTTGATATAAAATTGAACACATTTTTCAAAAACAAAAATAATTAGCAGTTAAAGAAACGTTTCCCAAATGAGGAAAGTGTAAAAATCCTTGAAAAATGTATTTTGTATGCCTTTGGCCGCTGTATCCTTTATAATATAAACACAGCAAGTACACAGACAAATTGTGTTTTATATTGAACTTATATTCATACAATTCTAGCTATGCATGCAAAATGAAAATAAAAAAATAGAAAAAGAAGTATACGCTTTATGCCCGGTTACTATGAATTACAGCAAAGATTGCCCTTCAGAAAATGGATCCATTTGTGAGGAAATAGTAACTGATTCGACTTAGAAGCAAGTGCAATTATTGGAGGAAGTGCATATTTTAGCAGAAAGGAATTTTGCCATTCAAATGAAGTGAAAATGCATAAGAACACCACACAATATCTTGGCATTGTCCAGTTGTCAGCCAAGGTCACTTGATAATGCAAGAAATCTTAATCATTTCTGGCACAAACACAAGATACTAATGAAATAGTAACCTGACAAATATTGAAAACCTTATCCCTACCACTCTCACCAGGAAGAGGAAATAACTCTAATTTTAAAAACATGTCTTCTGATAAAATATCCCGGGTCTGTGATTTCCAAACTGAATATAAATGCAACAAAACTGAAAGGATGGTCACAAAGAAATCCCTAACTTGGTATATACACATACAACTTCATAAAAAAAAGTGAACTGGATGGTCAAAAACCTTCCTAAAATGAAAAATCATCATTAATCGTCTCTCTCATGCACACACACACACACACACACACACACACACACACACATATATATATATATATATATATATATATATATATATATATATATATATATATATATATATATATATATATATATATACTGTATATAATGGGATGGAGAGCTTTTGGTTAACAATACGAGACTATGAAACACGAAAAGCTACTTTCTTTAAAAAGAAAGTATTTAATGAGCTGGTCTTACAAGTATTAACTTATGCCTCAGAAACATGGAGCCTTAATAAAGCCTTAGAACATTACTTAGTTACAAATCATAGTGCTATGGTAAGAATAATGATGGGAATAACACTAAGAGACAGAAAAAGATAAACATGGATACGAGAGACAACTAAAGTAAAGGATATTCTAACATGTAAGGAAAAGAAACGGACATGGGCAGGACATATCATGAGAATGACAGACAACAGATGGACATGGAGAAAAACAGAATGGGTCGCTAGAGATTGTAAAAGAAGCTGAGGAAGGAAGAGAAGACGATGGATCGACGAACTGATGAAGTTTGCGGGCGTGGACAGGCACAAAAAGACATAA